>NC_056727.1:1030276514-1030339014 GCF_019279795.1 Protopterus annectens | reverse complement strand
GGCCACCAGTGATGGTATTTGAAAAAGGAACATTAATTGGAATACATTTCAACATTTTTAGAATAACAGGATGCATGTCCCAACAGTAGGTTTGGTGGAAAACATACCCATTCATTTATGTGTTTAGATTATTGGTGAAGATAAGGTGGGGGAGAGAGAGAGATGTCAGTTAGCAATGTAGATTGCAGTGGTCACAGCTTTAATGATCATTGCTGTACTCATTACTCTACAGTTATTATTACAACAACTATAGCCTTGGGTTGGGCAGTGGTATGTTTGTACACAGTACAATTATAACCTGCTTATAGCTGCTTTGAACTTTCTCTTACCTGGTAGACTGACTGTTTCTACCCATATTCCCGTAGTCAGGGTTACATATGTGCACTCATAGTGTGTGTGTGTGTGTGTGTGTGTGTGTGTGTGTGTGTGTGTGTGTGTGTGTGTATGTGTGTGTGTGTGTGTGTGTGTGTGTGTGTGTGCGCGCGCTACTGACACACTCTGCCTTGATTTCTGGTTGTTGTTAGCAGGGACCTGTAGCTGTGACAGCCTGACACTTTTAAATATTTCTTGGGGGAGACCACGTGGTGTATGTACTTATCTTGCTGTCATTTGCAGCCTTGGGAGTTGGACCATGGGTGTTGGACACAGTATAACTACAGCCTTCTTATAGGTATTTTATACCTTATCTTATCTGAGAGACCTGTGGAGGGAATGTTTGTTAATACTACCTGACTGTTTCTACACATTTTCACAAAATCCCAGTTGTAATTATGTATACAGCTTACTACCACTAACAGGATTCGAACCGTGGCTGTTTTTGCTAAAAATATGACAAGTGTGTGTTTCATCACAGGGAGCTATTGAGACACTGCTGTTCCTTTTTTGAATGATTTCTTTGTCATTCTCTCTTTGTTGTACAATCTGACTTTGTATTTACAACATTACATACCTGTTCATATAGTACACTGTGGAAAACAGTGGTTAACACAACATTACTTTTCAAATATCAGATCTTGGTGCATGACATTTGTAATATCAGTTAATCTCGTGTGTTATAGAGGCACTAACTTTGTTAGATGAGACTTGATTGTTTAATGCTTTCAGAGTTATTGCTGCTATGCATAACCTGTACACATTTCAAATCATACCATACCAGAGTAAACGCAACCAGTCCAGGGTTTAGATTTTTACTCAACGTCAAGAGAAAAACTTTAATAAAAGAAGCAAAGCTTTCGGGTCCACACCCTTCATCAATAGTAAAACACATTTACATCAACAGTTAAAACTTTAAATAGGAACACAAAACCATCACATGACTACAGCCAGCCAATCATGTGATAGAACAACATTAAAAAAATACATAAAAATGCATAAAACTTAAAAATCAAAGTTTGTTCTGTTGTATTTTAACTAAAATAGGTTTTAATGATATAGCACTGTTTAAACCACGGGGGGGGGGGGGGGCTCAGCCATCAGGTGTAAAATCCACTCATATTCTATAATTTCAAGCACGTTATTTAAGTCACCTCCCCTAATAGATTTATAGACTATATCTATTACCCTGAACTTAAATTTATGCAAATTATCAGTGCACAGTATGTGCTTACATGATGCATTGTTCTAATTTCCCCTATGTATATCCGATTTATGTTCTATAATGCACTCCTTCAATTTTCTTGTGGTTTTGCACACGTAAAATGAAGGGCACGACACGCAAGTAGCTAAATAGATCACATTGACAGTAGTACAACTTGCTGTCAACTTAAAATTATAGTTTGCCTTAGTGATAGGATGTTCAAAAGTCTCACTACCTTTACCTAATAAATCGGAACAACATGTACAACTCATACAACAAAATGTACCTATTCTTGTAACTGGTAATGGAATTGACTTAGAAGTAAAAGCTTTATAGCATAATTTGATTTTTAGATTTCTCAAGTTTCTATAACAAAAATAGGGCTTATCCCATACAACATTCTTCACTTCAGAAGAGGCCATTAGAGTTAGCCAGTTCTTCTATATGATTTGTTTTACATAATGTGACTGCACATCAAAAGTCATAATATATCTAATTTTCTGCATACTGGGCTTACAAATTTCAATAGCTATTTGATCATCAGTTCCCACTTGAAAAATGGGTTTAGCAGTCATTCCCCTTTCTGTTATAACCTTATTACTTAATTCTAACACTTGTGCATGATCATATCCAGTTGACATAAATTCAACTTTCATATCTTCCAGTTGTTGAAGAAAGAAAGAATCATCAGTGTTAAGTTTATTTGTCATTCTAAACTGTGCTAACATAACCCCTCTAAAACCATGAGGTGCATGCATACTGCATCTGTTCAAATATCTTTCAGCATGTATCTCTTTCTCTTGAATGCTGGTTTCAATAACACCATCCTTAATATGTAAGTTTTGGTCCAAAAATGTAGTATTACTAGCAGAATATTGCATCTTGAACTTCAAAAAAGTCGTAGTGTTATTTAAATACTCTACATATTCATGTAGTTCTAGGCTAGTACCCTTCCATACAACAAAACAATCATCAACAAAACGTTGGTATAAACAAACCTTCTGGTTTAACACATTAAAGTTACTGCAGATATATTTCTGCTCCCATAGATGTAAAACTAAATTTGCATACGTGTTGGCCACTGATGTGCCCATTGCCACCCCAGATAACTGCAGATAAAAATCATCATTGAACAAAAAGCATTCCTGGTCAGGACAATTTCTAACAAGGAACATATAGTTTATATTTCTTTGGCCTCTTCTGAAGTGAAGAATGTTGTAGGGGATAGGCCCTATTTTTGTTATAGAAACTTGAAAGAGATACATGCTGAAAGATATTTGAACAGATGCATTACCAGTTACAAGAATAGGTACATTTTGTTGTATGAGTTGTACATGTTGTTCCAATTTATTAGGTAAAGGAAGTGAGACTTTTGAACATCCTATCACTAAGGCAAACTATAATTTTAAGTTGACAGCAAGTTGTACTACTGTCAGTGTGGTCTATTTAGCTATCTGTGTGTTGTGCCCTTGATTTTACGTGGGCAAAACCACATGAACATTGAAGGAGCGCATCATAGAACATAAACCGGATATACGTAGGGGAAATGAGAACACTGCATTATGTAAGCACATACTGTGCACTGATAATTTGCATAAATTTAAGTTCAGGGTAATAGATATAGTATATAAATTTATTAGGGGAGGTGACTTAAATAATGTGCTTGAAATTAAAGAATATGAGTGGATTTTACTCCTGATGGCTGACACCCCCCCCCCCCGGTTTAAAAAGTGCTGTATCATTAAAACCTATTTTAGTTAAAATACAATAGAACAAACTTTGATTTTTAAGTAATTATTTTAATGTTGTTCTATCACATGATCAGCTGGATGTAGTCATGTGATGGTTTTGTGTTCCTATTTAAAGTTTTAACTGTTGATGTAAATGTGTTTTAGTACTGAGGAAGGGTGTGGGCCCGAAAGCTTTGCTTCATTTATTAAAGTTTTTTCTCTTTACGTTGGATATTGTTGCTGCTATTCTCTTTTTTACAGCAAGAACTTTGTTTCATTTTTAGATTTTTATTCACAGGCAATTACATTTCATTAATATATGACGTATATGAGACTATTACTGTAATATTGTCTGCTTTATTCAGTTTAAGCCATACCTAGTTTTAATAATACCAGGTGACATTCTACTTCTTTATATTTATTTGGTTTGTATAGTACAAGCTAGATTGTTACTCACCAGCCTTGCAATGCAGCCTTTGCAACCTACTGGTATGGGCTTCCTGGTTCATAACCTGCTCAGCTGGAGCTGTAATGGAAATAGAGAAACATTTATGCATACCTATCTATCACATAAACAGGCTGGACTTTGGTAAATGGTTATTGCTATGCATACTTACACACTACTGGGACATCACCCCTCTGTCTTGCTTCTTGGACCCACTTTCCCAAGAGCTCCTTCTTCCTCCACTTCAAGTTAGGGGTGCTGGACCTGCTCTCCAGTCTGAGGGATACCAGTGGCACTGGTGAAATCATGGGTGAGACTTTCCCAATATTCCGCTTTGTATTGGGAGTCCTGGTACTGGTCCTGCAGCAGTCTCACTTCATGTTTTTTACGAACAGTCCTACAATGACCTTGAACTCCTGTATGCCCCAACACTGCACCCTAAAGCACATGCCTTCACCACCTGCCATTCTGCCTACAGTGGGGAGCTACAACCATTTATGTGCTGTATTCCCACCTGTGAGGTTTAAATAGTGCTATTTTCCCACCCTGTACTGTAATTGGACAGTTTTGAAACTGCTGAGCTAAGCTAAGCACTGGGCATACACACTTAGCAAGGCTGCCCATTGCTTAATAGGGTAGATGCTGAGCCCTGCTTACCAGTGTGCAAAACCACTTAGATATGCTAAATATTGTTTAAACTTTTAATTTCAGTGACAACTCACATTTGGAGCTGCTACACTACCCTGGTTAACATATACATAATATATTCACTATTTATTAAAAATACATGTTGGATGTGTTTCACATGCATAGGCGCTGGAAGCTGTTGAAGACTGGGGGGGGGGGGCAGAGGGTGAGAGGGGCACTTTGTGATCTAAAAAGGGCAATTTTTTATAACTATTTACTACCACAACATATGTTCACCTGGAGGACATTTTAAGCTTAGCCAATTCCCTTTTGGTGCTTGAATCAACATTTTCTGATTGGTCTTACCTGTCCCATGGCTGAAAATGGCATACTAGCCCTAGTGAGTATAATTGTGATCATACTATAGATAATTTGAGGGGACCCATGTAAGGGATGCAGCATTTAGGAGCTGCCTCTATCCACTAGTGGCATGAGGGGCAATCCTGGAGTACATTTTCTATTACCCATCCTGAGATCCAAGTTGCATTTGAATATGGACAGATGAGCTTTGTTTTATTTTTATTTTTATGGATAGTCTATTCTGGAACAGTGGTAGTCTCCGTAATATATATCCATCTCTCCACAACATTCAGTTTAGATACCTGGACTGGGTATTTCTGATGCCATTTGACTTACTGATGTTGAATAGGTCCATCTGTATTAAGTTGGAGGATGCCTTGTATGCCAGACTTGTCACCTCTAAGTACTCTGTAGAATATTGAGTATAGTAATACATTTTTGAAGTGGTCCATGCAAGACCTATTGTTTAGGACTTGTATCCTTTTAGTAAGGTATCTCTGTGGGTATTCTAATTGTTGCATGGGTCTGGACAGATACATTCCAAACTGGGCATTATACAAAATGATTGACCTAATGAGAGCTATGTAAAGGGTGACAACAACAACTCTAGATCTAGTGACAATCAATTTGTTTATAAGCTGTGCAATATAGAAAGGCTTTCTTATATCTCTGGGCACATGTTGGTCAAATGTTAGGTCACTGTACACTCAAACAACTGGGTCAGTTCTCAGAGGGCATTGTCATGATTTTGACACCAGTTATTATTTGGGACAAACCTTCCTGCATGATGGTTAAGTCATTTGGGGATTCATTAACTGCTCCTAGCTTGTAGTCATCTCAAACTGAGCCAGCCAAGGCCCTTTAGTATTTCCTTTTACTTTTGAGATGTATATGCCAAACAGAAAAAGTCTCATCATCGAACCCTGGGGGACTCCATTGGTGACTGGTCTCTTCCCATATTTTGATCTTTTGCATCCTCTTGCAGTGAGGCAACAACACTACCAGTGCACCATCCAGTTAACACAACTAAATTTTACAAACCTCTCAATTTCACAGCAGAAGAAATGTGGAAATGGCCAAAATTTATTTGGTGGAGGGAAAAGGCCCAAAACCAGGGACACATCTTAAATATTGCTTGTATAATCTTAGAAAGTTGCTGAAATAGTGTTTTGTGTAACCATGTGTTTCCCAAAAAGATATGAAGACTGAAACTTAAAGGGCTATCATTATTTAGTGAATTCCGTTCTCATTGATTTGCCACAAAACCACAAATTTTAAGGGGAACAGACCAAAAGTATGAGCCAAATATTCTGTGAAAATCTAGAAAGTCGAGAGCTATGGTCTCATCTCCTTGAATCAGAATCACATGTGGTGGAGTGGGTAGTGAAGGCAGGCCTTTATACCTAAGGTTCAGGGTTTGAACCTGGGTAATTCTAACTACCAGTCTGCATTCTTAATGCATAAATTAAACACCACTAGTTTACTTCTTAATGCATAAATAAAATGCGCGTACAGCTTCTTAATGTATAAATAAAGCAAACACACAGCTTTAATGCATAAATAAAACACACACACACACACACACACAGCTTCTTAATGCATAAATAAAACACACAAACACACACACACACACACACACAGCTTCTTAATACATAAATAAAACACACACATACACACAGCTTCTTAATGCATAAATAAAACACACACGCACAGCTTCTTATTGCATAGATAAAACACACGCACTGCTGCTTAATGCATAGATAAAACACACACACAACTTCTTAATGCATAGATAAAACACACACAGACAGCTTCTTAATGCATAAATAAAACACACACACACACACACACACACACACACTCACACACACACACACACACACACACACACACACACACACACACACACACACACACACACACACACACACACACAGCTTCTTAATGCATAAATAAAACACACGCAACTTCTTAATGCATACATAAAACACACACACACATCTTAATGCATAAATAAAACACACAGACAGCTTCTTAATGCATAAATAAAACACACAGACAGCTTCTTAATGCATAAATAAAACACACACACAGCTTCTTAATGCATAGATAAAACACACACACATACACACACACACACACACACACACACACACACACACACACACACACACACACACACAACTTCTTAATGCATAGATAAAACACACACACACACACTCACAGATATACACACACACACACACACACACACACACACACACACACACACACACAGCTTCTTAATGCATAAATGAAACACACACACAGCTTCTTAATGCATAGATAAAACATACACACAGCTTCTTAATGCATAGATAAAACACACACACACACACAGTTTCTTAATGCATAAATAAAACACATCACGCACACACACACGCACACACACACACACACACACACACACACACACACACACACACACACACACACACACACATTAGCTACTTAAATAAATACACACACACACACACACACACACACACACACACACACACACACACACACACACATACACACATACACACATACACACACACACACACACACGTCCTTTCCTTTCATCCTGCTCAAAACAGTGCAGACAGAATAAAACATGTTTAAAGAGTGCAGACAAAATAAAACATATTTCCTACTTCTTGAGTGCAGCCAGATCTCTGCAGTAGTTCACCCAGGAGGAGATCATCAACCACAGCCTGCTCGCAAGTGCAATTTTCCCCAGAGGTGTTCATCAGCCACAGTCCGCTCACAGGTGGACTTTCCCCTGAGAAGATCATCAGCCACAGCTTGCTCGCAAGTGCACTTTCCCCGGGGGAGATCATCAGCCACAGCCCACTCGCAAGTGCACTTTCCCCAGAGGAGATCATCAGGCACAGCCCGCTCGCAGACACTGAATAGCCAGCGAGTGCAAAAACTGTTGGTTTCCACTCGCAGACCATTTGAACAGCCAGCGAGCTCAATTTCGACAGGCTGGTAGCCCAGCCGGAAATACGTAAATGTGTGCATGTGAGCCCTTGAGCTCAATTCTTGCAGCTGTAAAAGTGGGGGGGGGCAATCCCTCCCCCTCACACTATGGTTTCGGTGCCCATGTTCACATGTGAAAATGTATGGTCTGCTGTGGGGCTCAAACTGTGCCTGACTGCATGCTAGGTGAACGGTTGGACCACTACACAATTCCAATTTCACTTTTTTCTGTGTATAGTTCTACTTAACTTCTTTCACAGTTTAAACACTGCTATGCATAGCTGGGCAATGGGCAAACCTGCACAGCAACCCTTAAACTTTATTCTGGAGTAATAAAAAAAATAAATTAAAACTTTTAAATTTTTATTTTAATTTTTGGCTTTGTACTAGCAGTATTTACAAGTTGTCCCCCTATCTCCAGATTTCTTACTCTAGCAGGTTGAGAGGTGTGTCAAGCGATCTATCACTCTTTTTAAATCGCCGTACGACAATTCTGGTGTGAAGGGGGCATGTGTATTGTGAGAGCACTGCTCTCAGACACACCCTCTGAACTCATACACAAAACCATGTCCATATTATAGCATGGTAGTGTGCTTTCATGACCATGCATGGCGTGCTGCTGTGCTGTACAGGAATGGTCCATTCTGTGCAGGAATAAGCTATTCCTGCATGGAAGTTTGCTGAATCCCAGAAAATGGGATAATGAATTAAAGATGCATCAAACAAACATTGAGAGTTTAAAATTAAAGTTAAAACCATCTGATAAAGATAAATCTGTGAATTAAATACTTTGAACCAAAAGTATTTAGAAATACTAAATCATAAAATTGCAACAAATTTGTAGAAACCTAAGTTACAAACTTATACTGTAAATCCTAAAAATGTACATAGACTAGCAATAAGATAGAAAGTATTAGGTAATATAAATCATATTAAAGAAATTACATACCAAGTAAATAACAAACCTAAAAGAGTAACAGACTTGAAAGATATATTGGAAGCTTTTAGAAAACATTACAAAGAAATTAATAATAAAGATTTAGCTCTAAATAATAGTGACATAACTGATAGCTTTTTAAAGAAAAATATAAAACAAAAACTATTGAAAGAGCAAAATGATAAGTTAGATAAATCCATTAATCTTAAAGAACTAAAAGACCAAATAAAGAGTTTAAAGAACAATAAAGTCCCTGGATTAGATGGTTTAATTTCAGAATATATAAAATGATCCTGGATAATATCTTAAAAGTTTTAAAAAGTGCATTTGATGAAATAATAAACTCATTGAACATACCCCATTCATGGAAATGTCCATTGGTTTATCCTATTTTAAAACAAGATAAAAACCACAAGTTATGTTCTTTGTACCACCCGTAGACTATAACATTTTTTATGAATATATTGACTAAAAGATTAAACAATATAATGCCAAATTTGATTAAAGAGGATCAAACTGGTTTTATCTTGGGGAGAACAGTGCAAGTTAATATTATCAGACTTCTATCCTTAATAGACTTTTCTAACAAAAATAAAAAAGACTTATCGGTACTAAGGCTGGACATTGATAAAGCTTTCAATTCAATTAATTGGCAATACTTAGAAAAAGTACTTAAAGAGTGTAATTTTTCTTAAGGTTTTATAGAAATAATAATGAAATTATATAATAATACATTTTCTTTTGTTAAAATTGGTTCTTTTCTTTCTAGTTTTTTTAAAACATTAAAAGGAACAAAACAAGGATGTCTTCTGTCTCCATTACTGTTTGCCTTGGCAATTGAACCTTTTGCCACATTTGTTAGAAATAATGACGAAATAAAAGGTTTCTCTGTTATTGGTAATTATAATTCTAAAATTCAATTATTTGCAGATGATGTCTTACTAACTATGAACAAGACTGAATCTTCATTGGGGAATTTTGTTAATTCAATTAAATGCTTTGAGAAACTTTCTGGATTAAAATTTAATCATAATAAATCAGAAGTAATGTTAATAAATAAAAAAGCCACATCTTCCTTAAAAAAGGTAAAGAGTTTAATTGGGAGAACAACCAACTCAAATATCTAGCAGTAAATATTAAAACTAAATGGAAGGAAACAGCATCACTAATTTACAAAAACACAATGGATAATATTTCAAAATTAACTGAAAGCTGGAAAAAAATTCTTTCCAATGGAGGATAGACTTATATTACTAAAAATGATAATATTACCAAAAATACTATACCTTGCACAGTCATTACTCATATAATTAGAATTATAATTACCATTACTCATATAATAAAATTGTAAAAAGGGTTAAACTCTTTACTATTAAGATTTTTGTAACATCGTCAAAATCCAAGAATATCTTATGAATGGCATGTAAGAGGCTGGAGAGAAAATGGTATTGGCTTTCCCAGTATTGAACGCTACAGTATGTCAGCTATTTTAAACATTATAACTCATTGTATAGCTGTAATTGGAAATCCTTACATGAAGTAAAGATTCAAATATAACAGCTGAAATGAATTTGACTTTCACATCCAATACTAACATAGCATATTGGGCTTTAAAAGTTTACTGCATGAATAATAAAACTACCACAACTTATACTTTTGGCATTAAACATATCCTAGACATTTTCAAAACAGTTATGAACTGAATTGCACTGAATGTTACGAACTGAAACAGATGTTGCTTTTGATGTTCCCAATAGCGTATACTACTAGTTGTTTAAACTGCTTCAATTTAAATACAATAACTAATTTGGGGAAAATAATTAAAAATGTTGCTATCAATTTTTAGCAACAAATAACATAACTTTTTTTTTTAAATCTTCAGGTGCAAGAGCTCTGCATCCCTAATAGCAAATGTAAATAAATATGAAGCTGCTTTCTGTAGTCAAAAAAGTGTGACATTGAGCAAGGTACTTTACCATGCAGAGCTCCTAGATCACCCCTAAAAGTGGATGCCTGTATCCAATGGACTTACCTGATTAACAAATGTATAAACAAAATGAATTCCAATTATGTCTTAGGTCATAAGAAATGGTGACAGAGACACTGAGGTGATGCAAAGGCCTCCAGTGGCAGGAGGTGTGGAAGTTGGAGATAGTTTGCACTTGCTTTAATGTTCAGTTTTTTTAATGCCAACATCCAGACTCCACAAAGGTTTGTGCATATGGGAGAAAATTATTATACAATTGAGTATACATTAATACATTTATTGGTATTTATTATTAGTATTATTATTATTATTATTATTATTATTATTATTATTATTATTACCATCTAGTGCCACAAAGTACAACCACCACTTTTCAGGACAATCCAAGAGTAATGTCTTTTTAAGTGATTTGTTGACAGCCACATAGTAGGCAGTATAAAGTAGAATAAATCAAAACATTGACAGCTGATGGCTTTAATGCACAGTGTTCTTCAGAAAGCAACAAAATGTGTAAGGTTAACTATAATAGGGTTGGGTTACAGACCAGGGTCAGCCCTAGGCATCCTTGCATTTCACATAAATAACTAATCATATACCACCGCAGATGGTAAGCAGTCTTCCTCTTCAGAATATCTGACAATTAGTTTGAGAAAGAGAGCACAGCTCAGAAATATGAAGTGGTCAAATATGTTTCCTTATAACACTATGATGCCCAACATCTCAAAATACAGGAGGGGTTGCCCTATGTGCCATAGTTACTATTAAAATGCAAGGTTCACAGTCTGTTTCACTGTATTCCTTACGTCACCATGTCCTCTCCCAGATGCCAGAGTTCTAGTCCAATGCAAAATAAATACTGTGCTGCAGTTTCCATCTTTGAAATGTGTTTCTTCATTATAATCCTTAAGATTCATCTACCACATAAATATGTAGGAATGCACATGGCCTCCTAGTTGTGTTACCTATTCTCTTTCCTAGACCCCCCCTGACAGAAGGCCAATGGTGTTAATAGTGGTATACATGAAACAGAGAAGTGAAAAGTGCATAGTATTACTGCCCTGTCATCCTTCCTTTTCACTTTGAGCTTTACTGAACATCTATTAACATTCAATCAGTTCTTATGAAGCACATCTTTGTCTGCATCACAGAGGAAATAACAGCCTTACAATATCCTTCATGTCTAGTACACACTACAAAGCATGATGGAACATAGCCTCCTATCAGTATATAAACACTACAAAATCAAGAAAAAGTAAACAAACTTTTAAAACATTGCTTTTAATGCCATTAAAAAGTAATGTACATTATCCATTATTTTGGTCTGTATTTTGTTGTTCATGCCGCTAGTACAGTGATAACATTTTAAAACAAATACATCACTATGTTGTCACTATAAAATAGTTGCTGCATTTACTGTTTTCCTTTAAAGGTAATTTGTATATCTATGCCTTTTAGCAAAGGAAAGTCCTTAATGAAACAGAGCACTTAAAAACAGTCTGTAATTTTTTGACATTTCGCAGTTCAAAGAAAAAAAAAATACTAACATAAGCCACAGGGGCTTAGGAAGCTGATTGCTAAACTAGAGAATAAATATACATTTTGCTGTGGCTTATTTCATGACACTTCTGCAGAAGAATATGAAATTGTTTTGGATTTTTATGGAGCAGACTGAGCATAGTAAAGGAAATTTTAATTCTGTGTTCTACCATTTTCATAGTAAACTACTGAGTCATTCATGCCATAATACCTTCAGTATCATTGCAATCTGACTGCCTGCAGCCATACTATAATTTCTGTTCTTGCTACATTTCTCATAATATCTTAGTTCAGTCTACTCAAGTACTTCCAAAGAATGTTTTAGTGCACAGATGTTTAATAAATCGTCATCATCTCAGTAGGACAATAAGACTGATCTAGTGTAGTGAATGAATGTGACTGTCTAATGTTCATCCTCTCCCCTACACCCCACCCCATATCCTGACAGTCTTTTTCTCTTTTAGTTTGATTATTGCCTTTTGCTCCACACAGACTAATCAGTCCAGCAATGCTGATCAGATTTTCAATGTATAACATGGCTGTCTTGCAACAATCATCACAAAATATGATTTTTTATTTATAGCTGCAAAGTTTGTTTCATACGTTTTGTAATTTTCAATGATACTTTATCTGTTTCAACCAAAGATACAAAAAGACAAACTTGGAAATTTAACATAAATTAGATTTTATTATCATTTTTCAGTTCACTAGCTTCCATTATTTATCATTTAGAACGTAGTCAGTCTGAAAGACTTTGAGTCAGATTAATAAATGTATTATGATGTGTACACAGTCATGTACACATTGTGGTAGTTATTTTGCAGTCATGAAAGGCAGTTACACTGTGCTGCATGATCCTCCATCATGAAGACATTCATCACTTTGAAGTATTTGCCCATGGTTTTGTTAAATGCAGATGAAATATTCTGGGAGAAGAGACAATGAGCTGCTCCCCCTGAACCACTCCAAGAAGCCATCTACATGGCTGAGTGATTCAAAAAATTGTTAATTCAGTCGTGTAGATCAGCATGACCATCCCAACCATGCTGTAGTAGTAAACAAGGCCAAAAGGTCATGATCAACTGTGAACACAAATGTGGTTGGGGGAACCACTAGACACCAGGGCATCCTGTAAAGGTTCAATAACAGCAATATAATCAAACTGGGATCTTTAGGTTTGGTGAGCCACCAGAAATAAGGAAGAATTTCTATGGAGACTGTGCAGGTGGTGGCATAGACAATACTGTACTGACACCAACATGACTACAGGTATGGTGTGGTACAATGGACATCAGGGTATAGTGCCATAAGGTGTGGAACACTATGAAGGTGACTGGGGGCACACCAGACAAAACTCTTAAGTGCCATAATGGCACCAACCTTAGTATGGGGATTGGGGTGAGGGGGACCAGTAGCCCACTAAGAAATGCATTACATTGATGGCAGTGCCATTACTAAGGGGTGGGAGGTGGGAGGATACACTTCACCACCACCAGGGAATACCCCTTAAGTTCCCAAAAGGGCATACAGAATGATGCGGATGGGGGGGGGTTAAAAACCTGAGGACACTAGAGATTACAGTCTTAAGTGCCATAATGATAATAATGGTAATATGAGGATGGTAGAAACCTCTATACTACCAGGGATGACTCTTTAAACTGCCATAATAGCACCAGCATAATAACAGGAATTAGACACTACAGCACCAGGGCTAAGTCAGATGCACTGTAATAGCACTAAAGTATTATGTGATTTTGGTGGGACCTTGGGAAGGTAGAGACATGTACAGGGACTGTAGCGTGTGTGTGTGTGTGTGTGTGTGTGTGTGTGTGTGTGTGTGTGTGTGTGTGTGTGCGCGCGCGCGCACGCATGAGTGCACATGTGTGTGTGAGAGAGTAACTGGAGGGGAGTCCACTGCCTCAATGAGCAGCAGGGTACTACCTCAATGTGCAGGTCAGCCATGATCTGCATGTTGTGGTAGTAACTGTGAATCAGGAAACATGCAATGTAGTCAGTAATGAGGTTTGATCTTGTTGCTGTTAACATGGTCCTGAATCCCATTGAGGCATGTCACTCTGAGAGGGCATTTATAGATTGAGCCATGTGGCTCATGCTAGGACCCTTGGTGAATTCCCATGCTTGTTCAACATCTTTGACTTTTTTATTTCCCACATTACCCATACTATAATGTTATGTGCTAATATGGAAACAACAACAGAGGTGGTCGCTAAAGAGCACTGGAACCATTCCACGTTCCGTTTTGTCATTTGCCTGTTGCACAAATTCCCCTAATATTTACTAGTCTCTTGTGCTTCTTTAATTCAATTGGAGTCCCTTAAATGTATCATCCTTTTTGGAAAGCAGTACATTTTGGTGATGACTGAAGCAAGAAATAATTGTCATTTTTTAAAAGTGCAAACTGATGTACAAGGTCCATAGAGATTCTCAAAGTCTTCATGACTTATAAGACAGACTAAGATGCTGTTCATCACACAAAAATATATGGCCAGATTAAATAAAACCTACACGGTAGTGTAGTGGTTTAGATTTGGTAAGTGACTCTATATGATGCGTAGAGACATGCAAATAAGGTAAACATCATGAAATGCTAATTATACCATAAGCAGATGAATTGTATACTAATCAACCAATCCAAGATGGAGGAGCTATTAAACAAGCTATAAAGCAACTGTGAGCCTCAGTGCTGGCTTTCCCTGCCAATTCAATACCTATTGGAATACAGCCATGGAAAGGAGTCTACACAGAAACAATGTTAGGGTCTACTGGTGCTTTAATTCATGTGTATATACAACAGGCTGGAGTCTATGCTGCTTCTGCTGCAAATAGACCAAGGCCAATAAGGAGAAGAGTTTTCAGACCCAAGGTAACATCACAATCTACATGATGTGGAAATAGTAGAGTGCTACAGGGTGGAAAGAGATACACTACAGGAATTCTGCAACCTCTGTTGTCCTCAACTCAGAGCCAGTGCAAACTGAGGGGAACCAATATCAATACAAACAAAGGTATGTAGCACTTAGAATATTAGTTACAGGTACCTTTCAGAGACAAACAGGGAACATTCTGGGGGTATCATAGGCATCATCATCCAGGACCCTCCATCACTTCCTGAACACTATGTTCCAATATTCAAGTGACCACATATATGTTCTCTGTACTCCTGAGGACAGGGCCAGAAATATGCAGGAGTTCTATACTGTAGCACACTACCCTGAAATACTGGGTGCCACAGATGGCACATATATAAAAATTAAGCTCCACGCAGGGAACAGGGAAGGCTCTACATAAATAAAAAGAGCTCCCACTCTGTTAACTGCCAAGTTGTGTGTAATGCCAAGGGAATCATCTTGAACATGTCTGCTGGTAACCGAGGCAGTTACCATGGCTCACATATCTGGCACATGTCCCAACTGTATCAGATGTTTACTAGGGGAGATATCCCACAGGGTCATTTACTTGGTGATGCAGGTTATGCACTGGAACCATGGCTGATGATGCCCAACAAAAATGCATACATGCCTGTTGAAGAATGTCATAATGAGGCACATGCTCCAAATGAAAATATCATAGAATGTGTGTTTGGGCTGCTGAAGTCATGGTTCTCGTGCCTAGATACATCTGGGGGAGGCCTGCAGTACAATGCACATACATGTACTGAAATAGTCACTGTAAGTGCCATGCTACACAACATCATCCTGAGAAAACAGCTTCAGCAGGATCAACTAGGGGAAAGAGCACACATCCCTCCACCAATGGCAAGGTTACCACAGCCACTTGCAGGTGAGGAGACAGAGGGGGAACCAGCAACTGCTGTGGCTGTAGGCAGATGAAGGCATGCTCAATATGCCATCTCAGTGGCCAAGAGGCAATGCATACCACATTCACTCACCACCTAAGGGGCAAAAACCTTCCTCATACGCACATACATATAGTAATATTGATTTCAGGTAATGCTTACAACAGTTACCTGCATATGTAATGGCTGTGTACTGCTAGTATAATCTGGAATCAGTCCTGAACTAAAACTGTTGCAACTGCTGGATTTACAAGGTAAATTTTGAACACGAAGTTTATTGTGTAATAATGAAAATTAATGGCATATCCATGCATGTTGTTACTTGGTTGTGTAAGCAAGTAAAAGGTAGGTGGGTTGTACAGAAATTACCTTAATGTGACAGCAAAGACTTATGTGACTTACACTCATAAGATTGTTAACAATACTGATGCAAAAAAGGTTTGATCCTATCAAGTGTCTAACCTTCTAAGACCAATATAAGTCAACGGTACAGTTACCAGTTCAAAATCACAAATGCAGATGTACTAAGCACTAAGAAAGTTATGCACCCTAAGCATCAGACAGAAAGCTTATATATCCCTGAATCCAAAAGATAGAAAACAGTGATATGGCACAGCTATCATCACTTGCCCAGAGTGTTGTGTGTGTGGTGAGGGGGTCAGGAAGCCTAGGCTGACACAAAAGGTCAGTGAGCATGTGTGAGTAAGAAAGAGAAGCAGGCAGACATTTGGATTAAGTAACAAATGGTCAGTGAGACAAAATGAGTGTTAAGCTTCACTGCTGAACCATGTAACTGTTGTGTATGAGTTTGTATGGGTCCTCTAGGTGAAATTAGTGTGTGAGTGTCTGCATCAACACAGACATGGTCTGTGCTAGCTCTGTTCTATGTCTTGGTATGTCAGACAGATGTGAGCAGTGCACGGTAGAGGTGGCAGTTCATCATTGTTGTACCCAACTACAAGAACTGGTTCTACCAGGAGTTGCACTGGCACATCCACAGTCAGATGCACTGCTGCTATCTGAACATGACTGATGTCTGCTGAACAAGTTCCCCTTATGAGGATGCCCAGGACTCCATGGCTTGCCACATCTAAGAGTGGACAGCTCAACTACTGATGGAGCAGTGGAAGTACTGTCACTACATGGACATGACTGGGCATGGCCATGTCGGCTAACAGCAGCTGATGTGGCTGACCTACATCTATGAGAATGCCATCTCCCTCCCAGCAGATGTTCCATCAGACATCACCCATTCTATGTCATTCATCTGATCCACTGAATCAGCAACATGGTGGAGGCAGTCACACATTTTAGCCAGTGTCATATGTACAACCCTAACCATTTCTGTGGATGACGTATGGGAACATACCTGTGTCCCCATGATGGCCCTAAACATATGTTGACTGGCATGGGAAGAGACACCTGGATCAGCTGGAGGATGGATGGCAGGCCTCCACCAATCACCTCTAAAAAAACCCTCCTGTGTGGCACCTCGCCCACACATTGGCTAGGTGTAGGCCTACTGGCTGTGTCCAATGGAATTACATAAGATGTCTGTATGTCAACCTTACTGTCAGATTTAACCTCTGCACCCCTCGACTATGCCTCTATTTGGCCACCATCATCAGAGTCAGTTGATACTCTGACATCAGGTGGTAGAAGTCCCACACTTCCACTGTCAGGATCACCTGTGATAATAAGCAACAAACACAGAAAAAATTAATACCTACACTGCTATAGTCCAATATATGCTTATTAACTATCAGTGATGCCATAATTACAGACCATACAGTAATACACACAGCAGTCCTTACACCATCACAAATTAAATATTTCTTTGAACTGCTTATGAGTACTGACATAACATTTTTTGGCTTATTGTGTGCAAATGATTATAGGCTCCCTAAGCTGGATGGTCCTGAAAGAAGTTAAGCAAAACATAACAACAACAACATCATCACAATTAACAGTAACACAGGTGTAAAACTTTTTTCCCTTTATATGTCTATTAACTACACTTTTAACATGAAATTAGATGACAAGTCCAAACTATGCCCCATGTGTAATCAATCAGAATGTGTTAACTGTAGCAATCTGCAATCCCACTCTTCCCAAACAATTTCTTGTTAAATACATCTAACCTATTGCTGTACATATTTTACTATACAAGAGTATTTAATAAATGAGATAATATACATAAGCCTACCTGGAACTCCTCCTGGGACATACTTGCTGTCTTTGAAACAGTAGCACCAATGCAAGGACATGCTATTCTACACTTTCCTGGGAGCTGTTTGGAACCCTAACAGTGGACTCTTCATTTGTTGTTTGTGGTGTCTGTGTAGCAGGACCCTCAGTATCCCTCTGAATATGGACCACTGCAGCTGGTCTCCTCTGTGCAGAGGAAATCATGTCAGTGTCCCTATAGCACACCTGATCATATGTCTTGCTGTGGCCACCTACCCCATTCACATCTGCAAATATTTGCTGCCAAATTTGCATTCTATCTGACAAATCTCCATTGACCTTCTCAAGCAGAAAGGCACCATGTTGCCTAAAAGCTTGCACAATGACTTCATTCTCAGGATCACTGAGGGGTGGTTTTCGAGGATTAAGATGCCTTGATGCCATAGTCCTTGGTGTCCTAAAGCAAAACAAAAGTATAATACATTTAAGTATCACATAACTAAAAAAAATACCTGTTCCCAGATAAAGCAGAAAAGGTAGCATTTCAGTATTCCCCACTGGAGAAATGTAAAACAGTCAAGATATTTAAAATATGAGCAACAGTAATTCTGTGGCTGTAACATATTAAATTTGAACACAAAGAAAGACTGAATGCAAAACAAGGGAGAGTAACAATAGCAACATATCTTTGTTTGTGCCAAAACAGAAATGCAGCTTTGCTCCCCCACCCATAAAATAACAGGCACATGACACATTTTGCTAACAAACCATCAATGAAATGCTAAAAGTGCTAGCAAATGAACTGTTCCTGAAACATGTGTACACATTTAACACAGAACATTCCATTTTAAGGTATTGCCAAGTATGTATACCTGTAAAATGCCCCAACAAACAAGCATTTGCTCATTAATATATATATGTGTATGTATATATGTATATATATATATATATATATATATATATATATATATATATATATATATACAATTTTTCTTAATGACATTTTGACATCTGCAATATATAGATGAAAAATGCAAGCATAACTTCTCAAGTGTAGTAATCTTCTGCATAGATATATCCCAAAGTAATAACCTCTTCTCTGTTCTCCACATAAACAAGTCTCCTCACCTTCAGCTTCCCTAGCCACATGGTTGGCTTTTTATCATGTAGATTCAGGACTGTTTGCTTAGCAATGATGCAAATTAGTATGAACTCATTGAAACTGATGAATTCCAAATGCTTGACTCTGTGTAACAGAGGAAAATATAGTACAGGGACTCCCTCAATGTTTTTGATAATGGATTGCATCTGTGATGATTACTGGTAGGGAGAAGGAAAGCACAACAGCAATGCAGACTGCTCTACCTCCAGTGGGTGTATCAGGTTAGACTTGCAATGTATAGAGAAGTAATTTTATCAAGGCTGGAAGGTTGGAAATGTAAATAAGCAGCATGCAGTTCACAAGTTCTGCTCATTAACATTCAACCTCCCCATCATTTGTTGACAACTGTATGTTATTGCTATTTAATATTCTCATGCATTTTAAGGGCAAGGAGCTAGAATGCCTTACAGACAGCATGTCTCAGATTGCTGGTTAGATAAGATAAGAATGAGCAACAAACACAAAGAGGTAAGATAGAGCTGCATTTTTACAAGCAATAGTCATAAATGGTTGTGTGATCACTCAGTGCACTACATCAGAAAATAGTAAATGCACAGATAACTGTTATGTAGTTTCTTTGTATCGTGGATGATGTTGCAGATGGTTGTATGCAAAATGATGTCAGTTCTCCTGCTGCAAATCTGTTGGTGTGACAAAGAGGGATAAGGCAGCCTTACTGTGGTCTGAAGTTTCATTGGAGTAAGAGTTGAAATCCAGACCTATGTAGCAATATTTTATGTGTACTAACACACATTTTGCAGTGTTTATTTCATAGACTGTTTTTCTTCATTTAAACTACTTGTCCATTTTTTTTTATTTTTTGGCCAGTGTTTGCATGGTGCACTGCTTAGGCCAAACAAGGGAAACAGAGAAAGTGAATGCCAGATTTGACTGTGCTTATCTCATTTGTGTGATGCTTAGTAGTGTTCAAACCTGGACTAGTGGCCCACACAGGAAGCAAACAGAACACCTGCAGAACACCTGCTGACAGAGTGTCTGTAAAAGTGCGAAGGTTAAAACAATACATTGTTGCAATTTTTTCTTGCATGGGTTTAGCATGGTTCCCCAACACCAGGAATCATCAAACACCTGCAGACAGCCAATAACTGAAAACAGATGCCTTCAATAAATTCTATAAATTCTGTTGGGCTCTGCACAAACATGCTGAGTGCAATTTTGTATCGATTAACACAAAGAATGTAAGAATGAGTAGGAAATTATGGAAATGTTATGTCAGTAGTCCTTTGGCAGCAGGTGAAAGTGTAGGGCTGGAAGACAGATGGTCCTGGGTTCTAGTACATGGTATGCAACCTATTTTTACTGTTGTGACAGTGTAGTTTATATCAACAAATTGTAAAATAGAGAAGTATTATTTCAACATTCTTGAGTAAGGTGTAAATGAAAGACTGCCATACTCATGGTCCTGAATTCTAATACAGGATATTCCACACATTTTTACTGTTGTTCCACTTCCCATTATATCCAATCTCACAATTCAGATAGTGGAGCTGATATGAGTTATATGTATGAGGGATAATACACCCTCCTTATTGTGTTTTCAGATGTATGACTGAGGGTATACTGTCTACTATAGTTATGTAAGTGTAATTCTACTGTTTGGACTTGTATGGCCTTCAGGTACATAAGACACATACACAACTGGATGGACATACAAGAACCTTGTCAGGTCACACATATACATGTGTAACACCTCAAACTGTCAGATGTATTTATGACTGATTCCTGACTATGTCTGAGCAGCAATTCTTCTGTGGCAAAGATTGAAAATCAATGTTGTGGAAGAACATGTTTTGTCCCCTATGCCTAGATTTGAATCCCACACTTTAAAAATCAAATTTTCAATGTATAAATCCAAAAACAAATGTGTCAGGTCATGACATTTATGCCCTCAGTACATGTCTGCAAACTTAACTCATCTAACAATTACCTTCCAATTTCCAATATATATTTCCAAGCTACATCAGCAAACACCCCTTAAACTAAGGTCAAATGTAAAATTAACCTTCCTATCTCAAATATTTATTTCAACCCTGCTTGGAACTGCTGCTCTCTGCTTAACATGGTACAAAAGCGGTTGCCATTGTTTCTTGGGTCTGTGCACTGCCAGTAAACATGATAACTGGAATTGGCAGGAAAGCATCAGTTGCTATTGTTCTCATTCAGGTGTTAGACACATCTGGAGTTAGTGGGGAAGCTGTCCAGTTTAAGGCACAGAGCTGGTGTGTCCAGGTGTCTTGGATATTTATTGGACTCATGGTAAAGCACCACAGCCAAAGGCTCCTGCAGGGGGACTATTCTAGCTCCCAGCACAAGTCTAAGGTGTAGAGTAGTTTGGCTCAGGCTGTATCCAGTGCTACTGGCATCTGATAGACTGGAGAACAGTGTAGGCATAATTTTAATGACCTACAAAGAAGCAAAAAGGATCCCCTCAACCATTGATTGACATAATTTGAAACTATGGACATCCCACAGCTGTGTAAGTATAGATTCATAGGTTCATAGGCTCATAGGTTCATAGGTTGGTACTAGGCTATTGGCCCTAGGGCCTATACAAGCCTAGCCATAATAATTCCCAAGATATTTCTTCCCACAATATTTGTGTCCCTGGACCCCTGTCTAGCATGGTGACTGACATGATCCCAGGGGTGAATTTCCTATCTCCTATCCAATCATCAAGGTTCCTTTTGAAGAGGCCCAAGGAGGCACTCTGCTTGGCATGTATGGGCAGTCTATTCCAGAGTACGAGGAGTCTCTGAGTCAGGAACCTATCCCTCCAGCATGTTTTGTTCATTGTGATGACATGGTTTAGATCCCTGGAGTGTATGATTCTGAGGGATTGGATTTCTTTAAGTGGAGCATGTCCAACAGCTCAGGGTTTGACATGGCCTTGTATGTTAAGTAGAGATCGCCTCTGAGTAGACGATATGCCACAGTGTATAGCTGGAGTTTTTTTAGATGGTCAGCATATGGCATCTGCTTTAGGCCTGTGATTCTTTTAGTGAGGAATTTCTGTGGCCTTTCCAGCTGTTGCAGATGTCTTGTGAGGTACATACCAAACAAGGCATTATACTCTATAATGGGTCTAATGAGGGATGCGTATAGTGGGACAATGACCTCCTTTTTTCTGAATGAAAAGCCTTTAATGATGAGGTGCACCACATAGAAGGATTTCCTGACTGTTGTGGTGATGTGGTTATCGAAGGTGAGACCACTATCCACCTGTGTCCCTAAGTCTCTCATCACACTTCAGTGTTTAGTGTACTGCCACCTATGTGGTAATTCATGGGTACATGTGTTTTTCCCAAAGGGGATAAATATATATTTCTTGGCATTAAGCTTGAGCCCATGGCTCTGGCACCAAGTATCTGTAAGGCTTTTTGTAGAATATGCACATAATTTGAGGATTCAATAATGGCTCCCAGTTTGCAGTCATCTGCAATCTTTGTTAGCCAGAGTCCCTTAGTGTTGGCCTGTACTTCAGAGAAGTAGAGACTAAACAAGAGTGGTCCCAGGACTGAACCCTGAGGTACTCCACTTGTCACTTGTCTGGAGCTGGATTTGGAGTCAGCTACTTTTACAGTCTGAAGCCTGTTGGCAAACCATCGAGTGACATAGGGATTTATGTCTAGCTTAGTAAGTTTATGATTCCAGAGTTGGGGATGGTGTTGATGGCCTTGCTGAGGTCCAGATAGGCTGTGTGGACCACCTTACCCTCATCCACAGCTCTGGAGACTGATTTGAAGAAGTCAATCAGGTTCAAGAGACAAGATCAGCCCTTCATGAACCCAAACTGGGTGGGATCCAGTGTTTGAAGGTTGCCAATGTCTTTGTTTATAAGTTCCATGATAATGTGTTCCATGTCCTTGCAGATCAGGCTCGTCAGACTGATGGGACAGTAGTTCCTGGGATCCAAGGTTGATCCCCCCTTGTGGAGTGGGATAACTGTAGCTGTGTGCCACTCAGTGGGCACGAAGCCTGAGGTGAGGCCATAATTAAACATGACACATAGGTGAGGTGTCAGTTCATTTTGTAGTTCATGTAGTACACAGCCCGGGATATCATCTGGTCCCATGGATGCTGTATTCTTAGCTTTGGAGAGTGCAGTTTCTACCTGTGTGGCAGTGATTACTGGAATTTGGCAATCTTTTGGTATTGAGATGGGCCCTTTAGGGGGTGAGAGGGGGGTGAAGTTGAATTTAATTTGATGAAATCAATAGCATCAATATCATAGCATGATAATAAGAGAGTATTTGTAATATTTAGAAAGCTAAAGGTTATTTTCTGTTCTTTCCCCAGCTAATGCCAAACTTGAGTTCAATAGACAGACTCATGTTGCATGAATGTAGAGTCTGAGGGAAACAAGTGGTTTGTATGTAGCACAAGAGAAGTATTATTGTAGCTTTAAAAGTTAAAGAGAGATTTTTTTTTTTTTTTTTATACAGTTGTAGCAAATTGAACATGCATATCCTAGCTGTAAAAGCAAGTATGCATGCATTAGTTTGTAACACAAACCAACTTTATGAGTCAAAAACAAGACTGTAGTTAGAAGTTGTGGTTTCAAATACCACGAGTCTCAACTATGCAATACTGCATTGCTTTAATAATATTTGCATTAAATTAAGCTCTATACAAGTGGCATAAATGCTCTGCTAACTGTAATCTGTATAATTGGAACACACATACATGCAATATATGCACATTTCAAGGATTACTTTCAGCAATCTGTAGTTGTAGTATGTATTTGTCAGAATGTATACTTAAATGTAATACTTCGGATAAAACAGTTGTATAATTGTGTTAATGCACTGTATGTCACATATGATGGCACTAATTTTATCTCCTTTTTTCTCTCACACCAACCCTTATCTCTCTTTTTTATTTTCTATTATGTGTTATCAAAATGTCCCCATGTCATCCATGTGTACCAGATCAATAAATGCTATTTATCAATAAATGCTATGCAGTGAGGTTGGCCAGCCTGAGTGAATCAGCCTGTCCCCACTCCATCGGCTCCAGCACTGATGGCCAGCATGCCTGAGACCCAACTGGGCAGCACTGCCTCTGCTGCCATTGCACTGCCTGCACCCTCAGATAGTGCTGCCCTGGCAGCTGGTGCTGTGAAACCCACCTGGACCAGTGACAGAGGTGGGGATTTCATCACCCACTGGGAGATGCCAGGGTTGGTGCATAGGTTATGCACCGCACCATTGGTTTACACTTATTCCAGATGGAGAAGCTCCTCTCCCTCATGGTATACAGGAGGAGAAGACATCAAGCACTCCAGCCACCAGCAGAGTAAGGGGACAATGATGACTGTCCAGAAAGTGAGGACTCGTTTCTCACTGTCTTCATGTTTGATGTGAATGAGCCTGCGTTGTCCCCTCCCTCAATCCAATCAATCAAATCATGGTGTCCCCGACCTTTTGTGTCCCTCACTAAATAAGTACCAGTAAAAGCAAAAGATCTCTTCACATTTTGGTTTCCATGTATGCACAGAGTTTGTCATCATGCACCAATGCCAAGCAATGGTGAGTGTCCCTACAATGCTATGGTTACCTCCATACAATACCGTTTAAACCCACTGTGCTATGCCAATACACAGCAACATATGCACTATAAAGAATTCATGTCATTGCATTATCACTGTTTATTTAAAAGTATTAGATACACCTGGATTCAAACCCAGTATGATCTGGGCTCAAAACTAAATGAGTTAATGCATTTACACCTGCTGCCACAGATTTAGTAAAGCAGCAGGTGTGTTTCATACTATCTCTCAGACTTTTAGTAATGTGACTCGCATTTACGCATTGCATAACTACATGCAAACAGGGAAAGTAATGGAAATATGTATCTCACATGCCAACCATCTTGCATACCCACAGCTCGCTACTGTGCTACACAAAGTAAATATTAGCATATATTAGTGCTGTTTAATGCCCATTTCCTCTTTATGCCATGAAACTACATGTAGAGATATAAAGTGAAGGCCCTATCTAACAATATGTCACATATTTACAATGCATCCACGTGTTGTCTCCCCCATGCACTGCAACCCTGGTGCCTCAGTATTTTCACACATATATCAACTACACTAATGCTGTGTGATATGCAATGCAAATCATTCTGCTTACATGCAGCACTAGAACTATCTTCACAGATGAACATGCCTACACATCCATCAATGGAGCCTTTGAACTATTGACCCATTAGCCTAACCAGCTTATCTGCATGGCTATGGAAAGAATCATCAAGGACCTTATCCACAGAGATGTAGGTGATGTTCAGCACTCTTGACCTAACCCATTTTGGTTTTGCCAAGGGTAGATTTTGCTTATTAAACCTAGTGAACTTCTTTGATAACGTCCCCAAAGCTCTGGAAGAGGGAAAACAGGACATACCACCTATGCTGATTTATTCAAAGCCCTTTACACAATCCCCCATTCAGGTATCATAAAAAAAATCTTCCATTTGGGGATTAGCCCATACATTACTATATGAGTAGCCAATTGGCTCGTCAACAGAACACACACTGTCAAAGTTGGGAAGTCCACCTCCACCAGTAGAACAGTTATCAGTGGAGTACCACAATGATCTATGATTCCCCCTTTACTGTTTGGAAACTTTTTCTCTGAATTCCAAGTGAAGGATGATGGCCTGTGGCTTACCAAGTCTGCAGATGACTGTCAACTGGTCACAATAATATGGAGTCCCCCAATGATGTTAACATATTACTGAAAGGACTGACATGGACAAATGATTTCAGCCAAATCCATGGACTGAAACTTAAAGCAAGAAAATGCCTTATTGTCCCCTTTGCCAAAAAAGTAGCTCTGTTAATTATGTTTTACATAGCACCTTTCTAAGCTCCAACTCAGTGGTGCAAGACTTGGGAACACAAGCTGATAGCAATCTAAACTTCAATTGCTATGTGTCTGAAGTGGCATGACACACATTCTACACTGTGCACCTCATAAATAAGGGCATTACATCCAAGACGAGGGAGGTCATACCTCCACCTTACTCAACCCTTATCAGACCATTAATTGAGCACAATGCTTCCTTCTGTATGTACCTCACCAGACACCTGCTGTAAGTAGAGAAACCAATGAGGTTTCTGATATGGAGAATTTAGGGCCTCCAAAACATGACATACATGGAGAGACTGAAGGACTTGTCACTGTACTCAGTATCATGCAGGCTGCTGAGAGGTGACTTATGACTGGCCTACAGGGCAATCTCACACCCTGTGCTACTGGAAATGCTGGGCATCCACAAATCAAATGGGGCAAGAATAAATTGCTTCAAGGATTTCAACCTAGCCTGTGACATAAACACAACATGCTAGAGAGACAGGTATACTTCCCAGCAATTGCCACTTCTCTGTAATAGGCTCTCCTGGTACATGAAGTCATGCACCTCAGTTACCTTATTCAAGCGCAACCTTGACAACTGGATGGGTGATTGTAAATTTGCCCACTATGCTCAATAAGGGTACTTGGGTTTTTACAGAGTTAGGCTTGTAATGGCAGTAGGGCCATTAGCCTAGTAACCTTCTATGAGCCTATGAAGCTATGAACCGCTGCAGGATCCCATCATCTTTGATCCAATATATACTGCTGATGACATCCACTTTAAGGTGTCCTGCAGCCTTATAAAAGTCACACTTGTACCATGGTGTTTGTGTAAACTACTGAGCTCTGTAGCCTGGGTATTTGTATAGGTAGGGGCTCTGTTCTCACTGCAGTCAACTGTTTATTTGTCTAGCCAGAAGACAGTAAGTGTTTATCCTACAGTTGCCACTCTAATCCCATGAATTGAGAGTATTTTGACACTTACTTGCACATGCCTATGCATCCATTTCATGTAGGTACTTGCATAAAATACTGAGCTCTGTAGTGTGTGTACTTAGGTAGCGGCTCTCATTTTTTGGTCCCAGGTTATGCCAGACTTATTTCTGTGAAGGGGAACTGTAACTGTTATATGAGGTGTGTGCTGTACATTTAATTTTATTCATCCTGCTTAGCTTTCTATGTTGGTAAGACTGTGAGGCCATTAGAAACTAGAATTTGTCAGCACACTTATGCAATTAAGAAGGCTAGGGAGGTTAATGATTTTAAACATTCTGTCCTATGCTATGATTTTAAAAGGTTTGCCTTTAGTATCCTGAAGAAAGGTGACTCTTCTAATGGGGGGGGGGGTGCGATTGGCAATTGGTTCTTGAACAGAGGGAACTTTATTGGCAAATGTTTCTTAACACATGTAACCTATCCCCCGGGTACTAATGAATTCATTTCGATTAAGCCAGTTTTTAAAATGAAAGCTGCCAAAATATGAATTTATTACACTATTTCTAACAGTTTTTTTTCAATAGGATTTAATATTTAAAATGATTTAATATGACTTAAGTTGAATTGGACTAGTTAATTGATTCTATTCTAATGAACAGTAGCAATTCTTTGGGCATTAATTAATTTATTTTTGATTGGATTGTTTTTAACTGTGAATGCTGCTAAAGTATAAATTTGCTATATTATTTATATTGTTTATTGTATTTCTTCTTCTGTTCTAATATTCATGTAGGATATTTTAACAAGTTATTTTTGGTGTACTATCTTTTTAAATACAATATGTTTTGGTTACATTAAGGCTTTTTAAACAAATCTAATAGCTGTTATTTTGTTTCTGGTGAAGTTCTGGTATGGAAAGAATGAAAACAGTTAAGCTTTGCAATAAATTATTTTTGTAAGGTCCTTAGTGGCATCCGGTATGGCTTTTTTTATTTTTGGTTCTCTATCTTATGCTGTGTGGTTTATGATTTCAGCATCATCTGTCCAGCATGCAATGCTGATGTCATTTACTCTAAGTTGTCCTGCTGCCTTATAAAAGTCAGACTTGTTCTGTGGAGCTTGCATAAAGTACTGAGCTCTATAGTCTGTGTACTGCAGTCAACTGGGGTGTATGTGTTTGTGCAGTTGCATGACATTACATAGAGCCTTTTACACCAGCATTTGGGAAACTGCTATTACCATTTTCCCATCACCAGAAACTGCTGATACCATCACCTATAAAGTGTTGCCTGAGACACTCCAAGTCACACTTAAGCTGTGGTGATTGCTTTAAATACAGAGTTCTGTAGTCTGTGTGCCTAGATAGCTAGGGTTTCTGTTCTCACTGCCTTCAATTGGCATGTGTGTGTGTGTTCTGTTCTCACTGCAGTCAGCTGGTGTGTGTTAGTGTGCTGTCTGAGACATTCCAGGTCACATTTGATATGGGAAATTGCTATTACCATGTTCTCCTCACCACATCTGAGACATTCCAAGTCATGCTTGTGCTGTGGTGCTTGCCTTAAATACAGAGTTCTGTAGTCTGTATACCTAGATAAGTAGGAGTTCAGTTGTCAGTGCAGTTGTGTGTGTGTTTATTTGACATTACAGAGAGCCTTTTACATCAGCATGTGGATATTCTCCTCACCAAACACTGCTGATGTCATCAACTATATCTGAGTATATTTGATGTGTGAATATGCACTATTCCCACCACGACAGGGTCAGAGACTGGCTCATCCTATATGATAGAAATTACAGTGAGATGGCTTTCAGTTTATCCACATACATCATGGCATGGTTGTAGGTCCTGTGTTTTCTTGGTGAGAAACCCCTGTGGTCTCTCTAGCTGCTGCATGTGTCTAGTGAGGTACATGCAAAAGAGAGCATTATACTCTATTAGTGTTCTGATGAGGTTTGAGTATACTGCTGTAATATTATGCTCAGATCCGAATACAATAGAACGACTTATGATGTGCACAACATGAGCTTTAAATACTTTAAACACCACTGTGGACACTTGGTGGTTGAAGTTCAGATTGCTATCTATGTGTGTTCCCAGTTCATGCACCACTGGGTTTCAGCATAGTGGGAGTGCTGTTGATGCTGTATTAGCAGGGAATTTCACTTTCCAGAAAGACAAAGTAAAGACACATTTTTGCATTTATTTGTAGACCGTTTTGCTCTGTCACCAATCATTTGTCTGTTTTAGCCCCTCCTGTATTATGTTATCATAGGTGGACTCAATGATTGCACCTGGTATCCAAGAATCAACAAATGTGGTAAGCCAAAGGCCATATATTTTAGCCTGAACTATTGAGAAATAGATTCAAAACAGTAAAGGGCAAATCACAGATCCCTAGGGTACACCAATAAGGGCAACTCTACTGGTACAGGTTGATTCACCAGCCTTCACAGTATGTGTTCTGTCAGTGAGCCAATTGGTTAGCCATCTAGAGATGTAAAGGTTAATCTCCATCAGGAAGAGTTTCTCAATGGTACTTGCATGGGGGACTGTGTCCAAATCTTATGCCAGATCAAGATAGCCAGTATGCACTGTTTTACATTTATCCAGGCCTATCACACAGAATCAATGGACTGTGACACCATCACAGATCATCAATCATGTGGCTCAGCACATATATCATCCTGACATGGTTGAATACATACTTCAACACACTCTCCACAAGGACTATGTTCCTGTACAAGGGTGTACAGCAACATGCATCCATGTGAGCTGGGGGAGTGGGCAGCAGCCAATGCATGCATGTATAAACACATCTCTGACTCTTCTCATCTGTGAAGTAGACCAACATATGATAATGGACTTTTTGAAATGGACACTAGTAATATCCCAGCTGCATGCAACAGACCAGTGTGAGTTGTTAATGCTACATCATGTCTGTTACATCTGATAGATGCCCTCAAAGAGATAATTGAGGGCATACATGACAACATTATCATCCTTTTGAATTTGACAAGCCCAAGGCATTTGACACAAATTCACACTGAGGTATTCACTCAACCCTGTTAGATGTGGCCATAATCACTTATATCACCAAGTGGCGAGACCACTTTATCACATAAATGGCATCTAAATATGTTGAAGTGTGTCAAATTAACTATATCTCAGGTCCAGTGATCAGGTCTGTACATCAGGGCTGCCTGCTAGGCCATTTTCTGTCCATTATTTCACTCACAGGCATCACAGATGACATACACATCCTGTGTCCAACAACTGTCTGAAGGACTACAAATTGTGGGCAATCATTGACTCAAACTGTGATATCAGTATAATACAGACAGTATCAAGACATGCCAAAGATTGCTGCCACAATCATGACAACACCTGCAATGACACAAAAAGATTTGTTACATCAGGAAAATAAACACACAACCCAGGTATAATGTAGATATCACACCCTATAATCAGACCAGTAGGTATGTGACCTGTGTCATGGGGTAGAAGGTATGTAGAGCATCCAACAGCATGTGATCACAGTGCTAACTACTCCCTTGTATGTAACACAACTGCTGAGTATGTGAAGGACGTCCACATGACAGGCCATAATACCTCCATTGTTCACAGCCTTCATCACTCCAATAACTGAGTACAATGTACCCTTCTTCATGTACCTCACTACACATTGTTCAGTGATGTGTACCTGAAGTGTACCAACTTTGTCACAGTGAGCTGTCACACATTTTATTGGCCACATCTGGGTATTCTTCTTGTCACATAAACATTACTGTCTGCGGTGTGGAGACCTCATTAAATTGTTACACCAGATGCATGTGTGATACCTGTTCTGGTGATGCACACAGTACATGCATAGCTGTTTGACATCATCAGTGGCATGGGTAACATTTGCAACAGTGTGGATTGTGTCATATATATGCCATGCACAGCAGTCAACTAGCCTGTATTGATCATAGTGTCACATACAGATATAGCAGTGTCCCTCCTAACACCTCCAGCAGATGTTGCGGTGTCAGGGCAGTATGCATGATTACCCTCATAGAATGCAAACATATCATAATAGTTGTACAAGTGTGTTTATGCAGAACCATCTCTGATCACTCTAAATCACATATGTTATATCGGAGACATGGGATTCCTGATGGTATTATTCTGATATTGTTCATGATTGTGCTTGCTTCTTTTAATGTTGTCCTTGAGCCTTTACCTGTGTCCCACTTGCTGGAGACCACTGCCTAGATAACACTCTAGTCTAGACAAATCAATTTGCACAGCATCACAATATGCACCCTACCCCAATTGTATATAACATTCCTGATAGATGTCCTCTGCATTGTTCATGTAATGATGCTTATCTCACACAGATGTCTTCCCCGTTGTTATGTCAACTTGCATGACAGTCACATAAAACAGATTTTTGCTGTGCAGTCCCTACTGTACCATACTGATATGTGATGAGTGTTGCTGCTACAACTATCTTCCATTGACATGCCCTCATTTGCTGTATATTAGGTTGTTTCACCTGCTCTCTTTCCCTGTGTTCATTCCTATAATTAATTTTTGTGACCCTATTCAATACACACACTTCCACTGAGTGTTTATTTTACATGGCAGTCCATGTACCCTTATAGATCATTTACACAGCATCTTTACAGAATGCCAGGAATGGGATTTCACAATACTCTGCACTGTATGCACAGTCCTGTACTGTGTTTGGACCATATACATAACATACCTCTCAACTGTCCAGATTTTTGCAGTATGTCCAGATTTTTGCCTTATATCTTTTGGTCTGTTCCTTATAAAATTTATAGCTTTCTGCCATATCACTGGGCATCAACTGGCCACATCAGCAGCACTCCCACTATGCTGAAACCCAGTGATGCATGAACTGGGAACACACATATTTAGATGCCATTTATGTGATAAATGGTCTCCCCACTTGGTGATATAAGTGATTATGGCCACATCTAACAGGGTTGAGTGAATACCTCAGTGTGAATTTGTGTCAAATGCCTTGGGCTTGTCAAATTCATAAGGATGATAATGTTGTCATGTCACTAAATAATTACATACATTTGAGTTTCAGACTTCAAATCCTTCAGAAAATGTATCTTAATACAAACCTTGTTATTCGAGCACATTTCTATGTTTAAATGTGTGAATATGTAGAATCTGTCCCTATTTCTGAGTCATTGCCCCCCTCCCCCTTTATGTTGGGCATTGTCCAGATTTCTTGCACTAAGAGACTGAGAGCTATATAAACTTATATGTTATGTTCTGGTGATTATTATGGTATTCTGCACAAACACGCCAAAAGACTGTGGTCTGATGTAAACAGGATTGCTATCCGTGTTGCTTTACATATTTGTTTGGCCAGCAACACTTGCAGCAAAGAAACCATGATTATTTACATTTAAACGTGGTGCGTGACATGGTTATGTAATTACTGCTGCTGCTCACCGCGCATCACCAAGCACGCATGTAAACTCAAGCCTACCTGGAATTTAGTGAATCCCAGGGATAAAATAAAAATACTAATGCATTGCATTATCTCTGCAGTTCAACAGATTTATACAAGCATATAATTAATGTACAGCAGTATATGCTTGCATGGATCTGTAGAAGCACGGATGTCATGATAATGCAACAATAGGCAGATACCTTATAACTGGGAATTTTCATTTTCTGTCCTCTTTATGTGCTGAGACTTGTAAAAGAACTTCATAATTAAGTATTTATTTATTAAAATAGGCAAGCAGAAGCTTCAGGATCAAGTGAAATGAAATGTAGAACATACTGTATGACAAAGATAGCAAACAAAAAGCCATAAAAATGTTGATACAAAACAAGAAGTGTCAGCACTCGGTTCAGATTTTATTACAATGCTTTCTCACAAAGCAATGTACAAAACAAATAAAATTCAGATAACCTAATAATAAACAGTTCCTAATTAATTATTTGAGGAATATATAATCACATTTCTTCTAGGCATTTTACTGCTGAACCTGCATGTGGATAACTTCAGTAATATGTTAAAACACTAGTAAGCTATGACCAGTGGTCAGAGCCTTAGTAGACTCTTCAATTTCCAGTACTGTTCCCTTATAAGTTGAGGAGTAAAAAACAAACAAAAGAAAAAAGCTGCATGATCTCATGATTTTTCTAGTGTGCCTAAAACTCAGAAGCCTGCCAAGTCCTTTTTCTGTGCCTCACCCCTCAATTCAGCTAAGAGAGAAAAAACAGTCTACTGCTAGCTACATTAGGAAATGGATTACTACAACTTATAGCACACACACTCAAAGCCCTGAAGCACTTCAGTAATACTGAAGAGCAATATCAGAATTAATTTCTATACTGGCATTGGTACTGCACTATCAATTGATCGTCTGCCCTGGGCTCAAGATAATCAGATTATGAAGGAATTAAACAGTTTTAAACTCCACTTTTTAACATTATTAGATAAATATGCCAATTTTAGTTGTGGAAAACAGCAATTAATAATGCAAATATATTCTTTCCTTTCAGAAGGTATTGGTAGTTATGATATACAAATATATTTCATGAAAAGGCTACTTCCACTTCTTTTACAAAAAGAAACTATAAAATAAGGAAAACGTAGCTTCCTTCGATTACAGCATGAATAGTATTTAATGCCATAGTATCGATATCATGACCTATATTACAGACTTCCAGTCTTTGCTAGCAGCAAATACAATAAAAAAATAAAAAAAAACAGTATGGGACAGTTTCATGAATGGCTAGACTTAGTGTTGCTATCATGTACACATTATCCAATGATAGAGCACTCATTGCTACTTATTAAACAATTCTGCACTTAGTGTAGAGCCTCAAAAATAGGGTAAACAGCAGAATATGCTAACAAAAGCATTAGTAACCAAATTAAATGCTAGTTAACCAATTCAATGTGGAGGTATTCAGGAAGGTATAAAGTAATTGTGCACACTTAGTGTAGCCACTTGCACTGAAATCCAATATTCTTTGGATTACAGCCATGATTGGTCTTAGAAAAAACAATGTTAGGGGTTGTGGATCCCAGCATTAACCTATGTGTGCAACAGGCTTTAATACAAGTTGCTGCTGCTGCTGCCAGACGTTAGACATGAAGAAGGGTGCATACACCCCATTTGGCTTATTGCTGACTGCATGACACAGAAATTGCAAAGTGATACTGGGTGGACTAAGAAACACTAGAGGAAATATGCAATCTCTGCCACCATCGCCTGATGCCCTGAGGAAATCATCCTAACAAAAACAAAGGTGCATGTAGCATTACATAGAGTAGCTAAAGATACTTTCCAGAGATCAACAGGGGATATATTAGAGATGTGACAGGCCTTAGCTTCTAGAATCATACTTGAGTTTCTAAATGCAATGCTACAACATGCAAGGGAGCATATCTATTTCTCCATGCTCCCCAAAGGACAGAGCAAGAACTATGCAGGATTTTTTTGCAATAGCACACTTCTCTGAAGTTTAGGGATTATGGATTGCAAACACAGAAAAATAAAACCCCACCTAGGGACAGGGAAGGAAGTACATTAGCAGGAAAGGATACCACCCTATAAACTGTCAGATTATCTGTAATGACTAAGGGATCATCTGCAATGTCTGTGCATGCAACCCAGGCAGATTTCATGAATCACACATATGACACACTGGTGGGCTGTATGCAAGGTTTGCTAGGGTTGGCTTTCCACAAGGGCAAGTAGTAGGAGATGCTGGTTATGCACTGGAACCTTGGTTCACGACACCCATAAGAAACTCATACAATTCCACTAAGCTAGGATACACCTATGCTCATTTTATTTTATTTATTTTATTTATTTATTTATTGTCATTTGTTAACCAGGGTGGTTCAACTGAGCGAATGGCCCATTTTCAGTAGAGACCCAAGGAGAGAAGCTCCAATTAGAATTACAGTCATTCCAAAAAGAAGTTAGATGTCAAAAAAATTATACAACACAAGATCTTAACACAATTACATAGTTTTGTGCAGGTTTTTGCATAAATTAAATTATGTGCAGTATCTATAAAATGGTATGAAAGCTACGGGAAGAAAATGGAATAATTTACACAGTAGAGGGAGTAGAAAACAGTTTTCAAGTAAGAGGGGCAAGAGGAGAAGAAAAATAAAAGATGGTGGGTATAAGGAAGAGGTATAAGGAATCAGGTTGGAGCTAGACTGAGACAGGACCAGGTGTTCTGTTGGTAGTGCTTGGATGTTAGTTTGAATTGGGACTTATGAGGGATAAGTCTTATATTGTAAGGAAGGGAGTTTTAGGAGTCAGCAACTGAGTATTTATATAATGACTTGCCAATGTTTTTAGATGGTTGGTATATGTCCAGATGTTTGTCTGTTTTGCGGAGTTGATGTCAGGGCTTATATTGTGATACAAAATTAGAGATAGAGGGGCAGGATGTGGGGTTATAAAAAATTGAGTGTGTTATAGTCAGTTGTGGAAGGAGAAGTTGTTTTGGGAATTCAGGTCATTGCAAGGATTTAAGGGCAATGCAGTGATGGGATTTACAGGAAAGGTTAGCAGCAAATTTAGCTATTTTATTATGTTTGTTCTAATTTGCTGAGAAGAGAAGACTGAACGTTAGTGAGGACTGGCACTGCATACAGAAGATTTGGTAAGAGGAGACATTGAGCTAGGTTGGGTTTAGAGGAGTTAGAAAGAAATTTGTCATTTTGATATAACAGGCCAAATTTTTGGTGGGGGGTTTTATGCATAGGATGATTTGTATGTCAAATTTTATTTCATCGTCAATGGTGACACCAAGTGATTTTGTGTGTGGTTTGGGTCTGATGATGGTGTTTTTGAGGGAGGTAATGAAGAAAGAGGATTTATGATGTGCAAGATTTTTGGGAAGAAATAGCAAAAGTTAAGTTTTTTTGGGGTTTAATATCAATTGATGTCAGTGAACCAGGACTCAATGGAAGTGAATGTGTCTTGGGTATGAGAGAGCAGTTCAGGGATAGTTTTGGCTGTGGTTAAGAGGGTGGAGTCATCTGCATATTGTAACAGGGTTGAGAGTTTATTACCACAGTGTAATTTATTAGTAAAGATAATGAATAAAAGAGGACCCGGGATAGAGCCTTGAGGAACTCCATTGTTGATGGGCAGAAAAGGAGAGGTGACGGTTTGCCAACATATCGATTGAAACCTGTTACATAGATAATTAGACAACCAAGATATAGATAGAGGAGAGAGATGAAGGTCTGAAAGTTTAGTTAACCGTTTAGAGTGGAAGACTGTATCGAAGGCTTTGGAGAGATCAAGGAAAAGACAGGAGAGGAGTAGGTTGTTATCATAGGCTTCTGCCACTGTTTGGGTGAATGAGGTAAGTGCTGTAGATGTGCTGTGGTGTGGTCTAAAGCCCTGTTGTGTGGGAGTAAGGAGATTATTTTCAAGCAGGTGTTTGAGTAGCTGGGAGCGAATGCATTTTTCAAGTATTTTGGAAAGTGGAGATAGTATAGCTATGGGACGATAGTTTCAGGGGTCAGTAGAGTCATCTCCCTTGTGGACTGGGATTATGTAAAAGGATTTCCATATGTTGGGGATGAGAGCCTCAGTGATAGAATGATTAATAAGGATAGAAAAAGGGTAGCCAATAGAGGTGGCTGCAATTTTAAAGAAGTGTGGAGGTAGATAGTCAACAGAAGGTTAGCAGAGTTTGAGTTTGTTCAACTGGAATTTAATAAAGGAAATGGGAACAGACTATAAGGAGAACGTATTAGATGAAGATGGACTGCGAGGTGGGGCAGAGAAGGAGGAGTGGGACTAGACTGAGTTAGCCTTTGAATTGTGTCTATGAAATAATTGTTTAATTGAGTAGCAGTTTTTGAAGGGGTATGAAGAGGGAAGAGGATGGGGATAGGAGGGGTACTAGGGTGGAGAATCTTATTGACAGTGGACCAAAATTTCTTGGGGTTAGTGTGTGGGCTGCTGTATTTAGCAGCAAAGAATGATTTCTTATCTTTGATGATAAGTTTTTTACATGTATTTCTGAGTTCTTTGTAAGATTGGAGTAGTGTTGGAGTTTTATTTTTTACCCAGGTTTTCCAAGCAATATCCTTCTGCTGCATAATAGACCATGTTTTCTTAGTGAGCCAGGGAGCACAGTTAGATTTCACCCTGACTTTTATGGATGGGGCCATGTTGTTCAGTATATCTAAGAATAGTTTGTTGAATGCAGTAACAGCATCATTTAGGGAGAGGTAATATAGGAAGGTCTAGTTTATTTTGGTCAGTGTTGAGTTAAATTTGTCTGGGTCAGATTGAGTCAAATTACAATGTTCTCTGTAGAGGTGATGTTTGGGTGTCTGTTGGGAGTATCTATGGATATTGATAGGAGAATGGTCACTCAGGGAATTGGGAAGTATGCCAGAGTTGTGATAGACATAAGGATCTGAAATAAGGATCCAGTCTCAGATGGAACCAGAGGTGGAGTTATTATTAGTTATGTTGGGGGAAGATATGAATTGCTGGAAGCCATATAGATTGATAGCATGAGCAGAGAAAGAGGAGGACAGTGAAGATCACTCAATATTAATATCACCATGTATAATGGTTTCATAGGGAATGTTTAGGGTGAGCCATGATACAAATTTTTCAAGAATAGGGATGTTGTTGCCTGGGAGGATATAAATGGATATGATGGCAAATTTATTTTGGGTTGAGGTGGAAGTTAATAATTATTTATGCTGGAGTGAAGCTAGGTAAGGAGGAGGAAAGTGGAGAGATAGATGTTAAGTTGGTTGGAGTAGAGGATGGCAACACCTCCACCTCTTTTTGTTTGCTCTAGCAGTTCGATAGATATTGTAGCTTGGGGGTAGGATTTCAGAGTTAGAGATGGAAGGCTTTAACCAGGTTTTGAAGAGGGTTAAGATATGGGGGAGCTAAGGTGGATTCAGGAGTGCAATTCTGTAGTTTTGTTTATCATACTTTGAATGTTGAGGAAGAAATATTTATGGATTTAGAGGAGTAAGGGTTTGGGGAGAAGACTGTAGGAGTGAAGAGTGGGGAGAATGTAGGTTAGGGGCAGAGATCATTGGGCTTGGGTTGGGGTGGATGTCTCCATCCAACAGAAGAGTGGTATCCAAGAGTAGAGTGCCACAGAAAGAAAGTAGAAAGGAGAGAAGGTCTGCAGTAGGGGAAGTTCTAGGTTTTGTGCAGTTGAAAAGAGATACATTAGGATAGGTTTTGATGGTAAAGAAGTTGGAGGGTAGTATAGGAAATAGGTGAGGGGAAATTTGTAATGTATGAGGGTTGTTTTGTGAGTACTGATAGTAAGAGAGAGTATGTGCAGGAGTTAGACACTGGAGTGATGTGTGGTATGAGGTAGATTGAGCTAGGAGGAAGAGAAGGGGATAGTAAGATAGTGATGGGTCATACTGAGTGAAGTGACAGGTGAAAAGTAGCAGTGAAGGTGTTTTGCCTATTGAAAAGAAAAAGTGGAAAACAAGGGGGTTGGTAATTGGGATAGGCAAGATTAATATAGATAGAGTGCAGGAGGTGGGGGTAGTGTGGAAAGAGGGGAGAGGTATTGAAGTAGGAGGGGTAGTGATTAACTGTAGAGGAAGGCTAATTGGTTGTGTCACATGATTGGTGTGGGTGTGTTGAGGGTGGGGTATGTAGTGTATAGACCTAATGATAGTGGGCGGGTGTGGGCATGGGGGTAGGGTAGGGTAGCAGAGTGAGCCCGAGTGAAATAAGGGCGAATAGAGTGGGGTTAGCCTGACAGCGAGCAAGACAAGATGACAAAAAACACAATCAGGTAGGTCGGGTGGGAGAGAAAACTAGCTGTGAAGGGAATAAAATACCAGAGCAGTGCAGGGGGATAGTCAGGTCTAAGAGAAGGTAACTTTTCAGTATGCTAATGTTTAACCACCTTCTGAACCAAGAAAAGGCTGTTGTTTAGCTATGGTGTGTTTGCAGCTATATACTACAAGGAAGGCTATTTTGTTAGTCAGAGGTGTGTTACACAGCTGTATGTTACAGGGAAGGGCTGTTTTTATGTATCTAAGAAGTAAATACTGTTGGGAAAGTGGCTAACATAGGGTGCTAAAGCACTCAAATTAAGCAGAAAGTTGGAAAACCCAACTTATATAGAAACAACTTCAGGAGGTTTGCAAAACTGAGAAGTGCATAAATGCTGGGTAATACTGCCACCTATTGGGAAATTGGGTGCATATTGCAGCGAGGGAGGTAAAATAACCATAGGAAAAAAAAGACGACTATCCTTAGGAGATAAGAGTGGGTGAGAGAGGACGGTAATTGGGGGGAGTCGGCATGTGTGCAGCCTGCAATAGACAATACAGCACTAAAAAGGGTAAAATTTTAGATTACAGTAGGCATACACCTACACAATAACTCTGCAAGGGAGAGCTTCCGAGTCCAGAATGGTGGATGAACTAGTGTTCCTCGGAGCTCAAATGCAGAACCTGTTGCGGGAGTAGGAAAATGTTTTCAAAAAAGCAGGAAATAAGCTGTAATAAGAGAAGACAGAGAAAAATACCAGCATTAGTGCAAAATAAATGGCCAACAAGTAAAGCCGATAGAGTTCGGCAGCTATGGTAGTCAAGAGACTGAAGCTAGATATTTAATGTGCAATATGGTGGTATTGGGAAGAGAAACAGGTAAAAAAATAAATCACAAAATTAAAAATAAACTAAAAAGAGAGGGTGGAAAGCTAGTGTTAGGAGAGGTTGATGTAGCTATGGACAGGCAGATAAAGTTAAGAGAATGAGTGGACTGAGAAAATCTAGATAGGGAGATAAAATACTGTGTTATGAGTGGTGGCAAGGGAATAAGAGTGGGTAAAGAGAAGAGGAGATATAGGTGGTAGTTTGTTATCACATTTGTTATCACATTACAGGGAATGCAAATATATTTCTGATCAGTCAATGCAACAAATAAATGGTAGACGTTAAGCAGCTACAGACTTAGCTCCTCTATAACAAACAAATAAGAATATGGCACAACTAGTACTTCGAGGACTAGCTGTGTCATATTCTGGCTGTGTCAAACTAGGAACATCATGGAATGTGTCAAACTAGGAATATCATGGAATGTGTATTTGGCTTTTCAAATCAAGGCTCCAGTATCTAGACATATCAGGAGGTGCCCTGCAGTATGACCCAGCTATATCTTCTAAAATGCTAACAGCCTTGTACACTGTTGCATTAGTAAGAACAGCAAGGGGCAGAACCACAGTTTCCAGGAAACACACTCATGGCTAGCAGCTCCAGCAAATGCAGATGAGTCTGAGAAAGAATCTCAAGCTGCTGATGGTGCTGGCAGAAGTAGGCATGCACATTATGGACTGGCTGTCACTAAGAGGCAAGGATAGCACACATACTGACTACATGGTGAAACTCATCAGCACATACAAATATTAAAATTAATCCCTGAAAAAATTTGCAACCATTAATAGTTGTGTTCTGTTAGCATCCGAGAAACCTCCAATTATGCATCTTGTATCTGCACCATTAACAAGGTAAGTGTGGAACGTGTATGGGAAAAAAGAAGTCTATAACTGATGATTGTCAGATGTACATACTTATATGTACTTAAGTTGGAATGTGTCTCAGGTGGACAGTAATATCAATAATAGCTTATGATTGTTATTTGCAATATTCAGCTATGGATTTTACTCAGTACTGTGCATCAAACATTTCAGATGACCATTGTAAGTAAGCCACTGAGCAGGTAAATGGTGCCGCCATTTGCGCAAGTATACCAACAGGCAATACTTAAATATCTACTTTGACTACATTACTAAGAATACTACCAGAAATAATATGAGGGACAACAATTACATAACCAATCATTCACAAATGAGTAGGAAAAATACATAAAAACATTTAATTACATTTAACTACAGCTAACAACACAGTCTAATCACCTCTATTCACCCCTAAAAAATCATATTCTACCATACACTTTCCACACCCTCCCATCTCCCAGACCTATTACTATCCTTCATACATATACAACAGCCACAACTTCAACTGACTACAATATCAAGCTCATCCCCACCTACCTTTAACACTCTTTTATCACTAACCTGCCCTCCCAACTAACCCTACCACCTCACCACCTATAACACTACTTTAATAATTCCTGCTATTATTTCCCACTCATAATCACATATCTCTAAACATACTGATAACACTATCAACCAGAGATAAACACACTACCTTATCTACTTCTGTCTCTCCAACATATTTACCCACCCCTTTCTCACTATTAATTCTTCACATCACACATCTCTCCACTCACTAATTGCACAATGTCTACATCTCCACAAATCCGTAGGCTGAAAATTCTATCCCTCCACATACTGGCATCATCCTAGTAATACTTGCCTATCATCTAACATCCTGTCACTCCTCACGTCACAATTATTACCTCTCCTACACCACTACCAATGCCCACGACCACCAAACACCTCAAACTAGCACCAAAATCACATTTAAACTCTACAACACAACTGGCATAGACTACTTCCCATATAAATGCTACCAAGTCCACTCAAAACATCAGACAATTCTTAGACACAAAAAATACTAACTAAAATCATAAAAACTGTAATAAATATAATCTCTCAATTACAACTCAGTGGTGATATCTACCCTACCCTGGCCCCAAAGTTATTCAAAAACAAACCACACCTTGCACCCAACAGCACTATTCGATCATCTCTCCTCCCAAGGATCCCAACCTCCTACTACTTAATAAAAATCTAAGAAGTGTAGTCCACAAGGTCCATGACCACCATGCCTTAATCTTCTTATACTCCCCTGATATAATCATACTTACTGAAACCTGGCTCAAACCTGAAATTAAACATAACAACATTCTCCCTCCAGGTTACAACCTACACAGATGGGATTGTACTAACAAACAAGGTGGTGGGATAGCCATAATGTTTAAACAAAATTTAGAACTAGAACTCATTGGTCTAAACATCCCTAAATTTAACAACATTGAAATATTATTCACCAAACTGAAAATCAATAACAAGAAACATCTAATAATTATTGCTATTTACATTTCATCAGGTCTCAAGAAGCCATTATAATGGATGACATTACTACTGATTGGTCCGCATATAACTCCAATAACCCTACCAACTTTATACACCTACATGGTTTCTCACAACTTATACAAACTACAACCAGAATAGATAAATCCTCCAAAAATGTTCTATACCAGGTTGGACCCTTACTAAAAAAACATTGCTAACATTGCAAGCAGGCTGCCTTCCTGCTAGTATTAGTGATCATCTCTCCACTTATCTGGTCAGATATCATCTTAACCACCCAGGCAATCATGCCTCCAGCAAATTTGAAACAAAAAGAAATTCAATGACTAAACATTCCTTTCCTTCTTACAACTTTGTAATAGGTCACCCCTCAAAACCTTGCCCTAGATATTGCCGTACAGTACTTTAATACCACCTTTCTTGATATCCTAAACAGGTTAGTCCCCTGCAGAACTTCTTGACTAAAAAAACACCACACACCATGGCTAACTAATGACATTAAAAACCTGCTAATGCAAAGAGAAAAAGCCTGGGTACTCTGGAAAATCAATAAAAATCAAGTAAATCTACTGCTAATCAAACAACTTAGAAACAAAGTCAAGTCCCAAATCAAGTCAGACAAAAAAAAAAAAAAAAAAAAAACATCCTATACTGCTGCTCAACAAACAAAACTATAACAATCCCAAAAAAATTCTGTTCCATTATAAAAAAAATTACAACCAGGAAATGCTTTTACCCCCTAATCCCTCAACAGCTTCGACAGCTGACAGCATAGCGACACAATTCAACACCTTCTTCACAAACTTCATTCAGTCACTTATCAACTCACATGAAAATACCCCACCAAACATCCCAACAACATCCAATGAAGCCAATAACACCTTCTCCTTTAAACTCGTTCCAACCCATACCATAAAAACATACTCACCAAACTCAAACCCACCACCCTAGCAGCAGATAACCTACCAACAGAATACCTAAAAACAGCTGCAGACACAATTAGCTATCCCATCACTATTTTGATCAACCACTCTATTATAGAAAACTATGTGCCCCTAGACTGGAGAATATCTTACATTATTCCCTTCCACAAAGGAGGCAACTCTACTGAACTATCTAATTACAAACCCAGTGCCATCCTACCACCCCTCTAGAAAAATGTATTCACACACAGCTTTTAAACCACCTGCTATCCAGCAACTCTTATCTCACAACATGGGTTCTGCCCACACCACAACACAACTGCCCTCCTAAGTTTACTGACACCATAAATCAATATAGAAACCAGGGAAAATTTGTCTCTTCCATATTTCTGGATCTCTCCAAAGCCTTTGACACGGTCTTCCATCAGAAACTACATAATGAACTTTCCATCCTAAATCTTAACCACTTTTCTCCAGCTTGGTTCCACAGCTACCTTACTGATTGACAGCCAGCTGTCAAATGGCATCAGGAGCTCTCAGTCCTACTACCAGTCAACACAGACGTTCCTTGAGGTTTCATATTAGGTCCTCTGCTCTTTACTATTTTTACCAACCAACTACATAAATCTACTCACCTTGCTTCCACGCAGAAAACTCTACCCTTATCTGTACTGCACCTTCTATATAACAACTATAAACCACAACACAACAGTGCTTCTCAGGAGTAGAAGCCTGGCTAGCTGACTCAAAACTAATACTGAACCCATCCAAGAGTAAACTGATGCTCTTTCACCCCACTAAATCACATGATTCCCCCAACCACATTCCAAATACACTCCTCAAACAACAACACTATATCAGCCATCACCCAACTAGGTGTAATAATTGACAATAAATTGAAACTTGACTTACACCTATCACAGTCCATCAAGAAGACATATATTAAACTGGGTTCTCTGTATAGAATCAAGCTTTTTCTTACTAACCACACCAAACAGGATATAGCTAGAATGCATTTCCTCTCCACCCTCCAATATACCTCTCCTATCTTCACAAACCTAAGCAAAACTTAACTACTAAAGCTAGAAACCTGCTTCAATAAAATAGCAAAATTCATTACCAACTCCCCACATAGATCACCCCACTGTACTGCCCAACATCAACTAAAAAGGTTAGAACTACCCCATTCTTACATTCAACTCATCTCCACCCACAGAATACTACACCAATCTGACAATACCCCTGTTCTTCAACTAAAGCTTCAACATTATTCTACCACTCAAGTACTCTGATCATCTCTTAAAACACTACTACTGGTCTCCAAAAGCCACAATAAAGCTGATGAATCTGTCTACTCCAATTGCATCTCCAAAAGATGGAATACCATTCCTCAACATATCTTAGCCACTGCCAGTCCATCATAGTTTAAAAACCTCCTAAAAGAATACCTTAATAACAATTGGATCTGCACATGTATCAGTCCTGGATAAAACCTCCCAAGGCCCATCAACTCGTTCTAGCCTCTGTGAACCCTCCCCACTTTGTATATATCCACCAATATCCACCTCAATATTTATCCTCCTTACTCCGCTTATCTCCCTCTTGCTTCTTCCTCATTCTACTCATTCCACTTCTAAATAAAACCTTGAACATACCTCTACTGGTAGTCTATATATCATGATCTAGGTTTGACATAAAACTATTCTGTAGAACCTCTAACACTCTGACATACTATACCACTGAGACTGAGTGTTCACCTTATAGATTGTGCTCTAACTGTAAAACTTTGCATTCATTATTATTGAAATGTAATATTTAATAATTATGTGTGTATCCACTCTTGTCCCTATGTTACTCTGTAACTTTGTGTATGTATCTACTCTTGTGCCTATAAAACTCTGTAACCATTCTATGGAACTTTTCTCCACAGGCCTCAGCTGAAAATGGGCTTTTACCCAGTTGGGCCATCCTGGTAAACAAATGTAAACTAAAAAATAAACTAAAAAAATAAAATGTCTTCTAAAATGCATTTACATTAAAGCAAGCTTGTAGGTAAGCAAGCATCAACTATCCAATCTGTGCATCAGACATATATGCAGCCCTAACTTGTAAAGAAATGTGCAAAGGGCAGGGCACAGTCATCACTACTTGCAAAGGGTGGGTGGGTGGGTGAGCAAGAGGGTAAGCCTGACACCAACAAAGTGAGTGTGAGTGAATAACAAAAATAATTACTCATTAAGTATATAATTGTCAGGGCACGTAGCAGGATATGTATATCAGTCAACAGTAGTGTTTAGATATTATTTATGTGTGTGAGGTGGTATGGGCAAGTTTTTTTTTTTTTTTTTTCAGTGCATGTGTGTGTCTGCATGAGCACAATCAAGTAGTGTGCAGTCACTATGTCCTGGCATCATGTACACGTGTGATCCATACATGGTAGAATAGCTTAGCAGTGTCAGCCCTGACCATGAGAACCACGACTGCTAGGTGTTGCACTGCTACTTCCATTGTCCTGGCTAGAAGCTGAGGTACTACCTGAACAAGAGTAATGTCAGCTGGACAAGCTCTCATCATAACTATGTCCAGGACCATGGCCATGTGGCCTACCACATTTGGGTGTGAACACAGCAATCTCTGATGGAGCACTTGAAGTAATATACTATGGGAGTGGGAATTTACACAGCCACATCAACACAAGACAGTTTAATAGCTCTCCAGCTACATGGACACTGACCACCCCCAGCAGATGTTCCATTACAGATACTGCCCAATCCAGTGTGTCATTCATCCTGTCCAATGAGTCACCTATATGGTTCAAGCAGTCCAGCATGCCAAAATGCACAATGTTAGTACTGAGACTTTCTCTTCCAAGGCCCTGTTGGAAGATGCCTGTGTCTCTGTGATGGCCTTATGCATACGGGTTCTGGCAGCTACTGACACACCAACATCAGGAGGAGAAAGCACCTCTATCAACTCCCCTTTGGTCACTTCACCCTCATGGTGGGTATGGAGCGAATAAAACATTTCTGTAGCTGGAGACACCACACTAACCTGAGCAACTGTATCATCCTCAACCTGTCCTATGTCTGAGGTTTCTGTGTCATGGGTATGCATGGGCATAAGGCATTCTGACTGTGTCTGAAATATGGACAGGGGATACTGGAAGCATAACCTCAGTGTTATACTGATCCTATGGACCCCCAGAATGTGGCTGTTCATAGCTGCCATCATCATCAGTGGCTACTAATATTCTGGACATCAGGTGGTAAGGGTTGCACAGTGTCACTGGCAGGATCACCTATGATAAAAAGTAATCAATGCAACAAAGACAGAAATAGAATACAAGCTGATCAAACTTATGTGAAATGTATTTTAAACTATAATAGGTGCTAATGTAATGCAAAAATGACTTTCATGCATGCATAAATCTGCTTTATGTGCAGTAATAACAATAAGGTGCGTTTATCATGTGCAGGTAATCATACAAACTTAGAACCTGATGTGCCTACATATAAGAAAAGGAGATGAAGCATGGCCAATAAGCATCAGAATGCAAATGACACAAGAAAAAGAAAATCTACTCTGTAGCTCAGAATACAAAACATCTCATACAAAATTCTATTGTGCAGATTAATCCCTCCATCCTTCTCTCTTTATCTTAGTGTTTCTTCTACCCCACCATTCTTGCTTTCTCTCTCTCTCTCTATAGATATATATATATGTATATATATAGTTCCCTATCAGAAGCCTGAAACACTATAAGCCTGAAAATCAAAATCCTGAAACCAAAAGCCTGAAAATTCAAAATCCCGAAAACCCAAAATCCTGAAACTCAAAATCCTGAAAACACAAAATGGACATACTGACGTCATTGTGGCTTTGTTATTGTTAGCCCTGTGGTGTTAGGTCATGCGCTGGGTTCAGGTAAGTGTGCGGTTGGTTTTATGTTAGGGTTAGGGGCGGTTTAAGTGAGTTAGGGTTAGGGCGCAGGTTAGGCATGTATGCAATAGTGATAAATATTGGGGTTAGGGCCGGTTTAAGTGAGTTAGGGTTAGGGCGCGGGTCAGGTGAGTGTGCGATAGTGACGGACCTTAGGGTTAGGGTTAGGGTCAGGGTCAGTTGGTAGATATTAGTGTCTTTATAGTGACATATTAGCATTATTTGTGTTTTCAGGATTTTGAGTTTCAGGATTTTGGGTTTTCGGGATTTTGAATTTTCAGGCTTTTGGTTTCAGGATTTTGATTTTCAGGCTTATAGTGTTTCAGGCTTCTGATAGGGAACCATACATATATATATATATATATATATATATATATATATATATATATATATATATGCATAGATATATAATTATAGCTATGCTACACTTATACAATGAGAATTACTTGATTATATTGCATACCTAGAAGTTCTGCAGTAGACACACTTGTCTTGTTCTCCATATCAGTATAATCCAGGAGGGTGTCAGTATACTACAGAAGGGTCTCACACAGACCAATGACTGTAGAACCAAGACAGTCTCCTCCAAAAAAAGGAACCCAATCTGGTGGTCACCTACCATAAACAAACTATACAACAAAAGGAGGAAACTGTTGCAGAAAAGAGGACAATCCCAGGATGAAAAAAACTCCCTTACCGGCCTCAGTAAGAAGCTGAGATCCCTCATAAAATCCTCCAAAGCTAGTTACGAAAATAAAATTGCCAAAGATTCCAAGGACAACCACAAGGCATTCTATAGTTATGTCAAGGATCTAAATGGCAATGCTCAGATCTGCTCTGAGCTACAATAGAATGGTATTAAATGTACTGACCCCAAGGATATTGCCAATATCCTGGCAAATCGATTCAGTGCCAACTTCACCCCCCTCTCACCCCCTAAAGGGCCCATCTCAATACCAAAAGATTGCCAAATTCCAGTAATCATGGCTACACAGGTAAAAAACCCACTCTCCAAAGCTAAGAATACAGCATCCATCGAACCAGATGACATCCCAGGCTGTGCACTACATGAAAAACAAAACTAACTGGCACCTCACCCAAGTATCATGTTTAATCATAGCCTCACTTCAGGCTTCATGCCCAATGAGTGGGGCACAGTTACAGTTATCCCACTCCACAAGAGGGGATCCATCTTGGATCCCAGGAACTATCGTCCCATCAGTCTGACGAACCTGATCTGCAAAGCCATGGAACACATTATCATGGAACTTATAAACAAAGACATTGGCAACCTTCAAACACTGGACCCCACCCAGTTTGGTTTCATAAAAGGCCAATCTTGTCTCCTCAACCTGACTGACTTCTTCAAATCAGTCTCCAGAGCTGTGGACAAGGGTAAGGCAGTCCACACAGCCTATCTGGACCTCACCATGGCCTTCGACACCATGCCCGACTCTGGAGTCATAGATAAACTTACTAAGCTGGGCATTAATCCCTATGTCACTCGATGGGTTGCCAACTGATTTACTGACACAACCCACACTGTAAGAGTAGCCAACTCAAAATCTAGCTCCAGACAAGTGGAGTACCTCAGGGTTCAGTTCTGGGGCCGCTCTTGTTTGGCATCTACTTCTCTGAAGTACAGGCCAACATTAAGGGACTCTGGCTAACAAAGTTCGCAGATGACTGCAAACTGGAAGCCATTATTGAATCCACAAATTATGTGGATATTCTACAAAAGGGCCTTAGAGAAACAGATGCTTGGTGCCAGAGCCATGGGTTCAAGCTCATTGCCAAAAAATGTATAGTAATCCTCTTTGGGAAAAAACATGTACCCATGAATTACCACATTAGTGGCAGTTCACTAAACACTGAAAGTGTGATAAGGGACTTAGGGACACAGATGGACAGTGGTCTCACCTTCGATAACCACATAGCCACATCAGTCAGGAAATCCTTCTATGTGGCACACACCTCATAACTAAGGGCTTTTCATCCAGAAAACAGGAGGTCATTGTCTCACTGTACTCATCCCTCTTTAGACCCATTATAGAGTACAATGCATCATTTGGTATGTACCTCACAAGACATCTGCAACAACTGGAAAGGCCACAGAAATACCTCAGTAAAAGAATCACAGGCCTAAAGCACATGCCCTATGCTGACTGTCTAAAAAAACTCTAGCTATACTCTGTCGCATATCGCCTACTCAGAGGCGAACTCTACTTAACATACAAGGCCATGCCAAACTCAGTGCTGTTGGACATGCTACACTTAAAAAAATCTCAATCCCTCTGAGCCACATGCTCTAGGGATCTAAACCTGGTCATCACAATGAACAAAACATGCTGGAGGTATAGGTTCCTGAGAGACTCCCCATACTCTGGAATAGACTGCTCATACATGTCAAACTGAGCACCTCTTTAGCCCTCTTCAAAAAGGAACCTTGACAATTAGATGGGAGATAGGAAATTCACCCTGGGGATCATGCCGGATGCCCTGCTAGACAGGGGACCAGGGAATTAAATATCCTGTGAAGAAATAGCTAGGGAATTGTTATAGCTAGGCTTGTATAGGCCCGAGGGCCGATAGCCTAGTACCAACTATGAAACTATGACCCTATGAACCTATGAACCTATGTATTAATCACAGTCTCAAACTGAATGCAAAGAAATGCATAAGCATTCCCTTTGGCACAAGCAATATGCCTTCCCATTATCAAATCAACAACAATACCCTAAGTACCCATAAAGTGAAAGGGACCTGGGATCGCAGGTTGACCGCAACCTGAACTTTGACCACTACATGTCTACCCTTGTAAGAAAAGCTTTACACTTGGCTCACTTTATTAGTAAAGGCATTGCCTTGAGAGCAAAAGAGGTTATAACCACCCTATACCCGGCATGGTCTAGGGCTACCCGAGAGACTGGTTAGCACAATCATTAAGGTATTCACCTCCCATGCACAAGGTACAAGGTTTGAGCCTGACCTCCGGCCAATACATGTATGACATTTGCATGTTCTTCCTGTGCATCTCTGGGGGTCTTCCCCCTAACCATGCTGAGTGTTTCCATCTCAAACTCACCCATGAACCAAACTGACTGGAAAGAAAGTACAACAAATTACTCAGGGCAATAGTACCCCAAGACAAAAAGAAGAGGAATGAGACCCAGTTGAAGAAGAATGTCTGTGCCTCAAAATAACACCCCATTTGGAATGCACCCTGCCAAGCGCTTGCAGCAATTGGAGAGACCTCAGAGGTTTCTAACAAAGAAGATCAAGGGCCTCCAGCATGTGCCTTACATGGACAAACTAAAGTCTCTGTCACTATACTCTGTATCATATAGACTTCTAAGGAAAGACTTATGCCTGGCCTACAGAGCAACCCATGACCCAAACCTAATGATCTTACTGCATATCCATAAATCAAATGGGTCTAGGGCTACCCATTCCATGGACTTATATATGGCCTATGACTTAAATAGGACTTGCTGGAGGAACAGATTTGTCTCCCAGAGCCAGCCTCATCTTTGGAACAGGCTTCCAATTCATATGAAACAGAGCACCTCTATGACACTGTTTATGAGGAACCTGGATGAGTGGATGAAACACAGTAAATTAAATTCATACTGGGGTTAGTGCCCAGAACCCCCCTGGACATGAGCAGTCATTGCTAAATGCAATCTTGGGTATTGACTAATACTTCTACGGTATTACATTGGCTTGAAACAACTAGGCTTAAAATTACCTCCAGGTTGATAGTCTAGTGATCTCCTATGATCCTATGACCCTATGATCATATGTCAGACCCAGCATCAGTGATTCTGTGTGAACCTTCTGCTGAGCTGCGTGCACCTCTGACAGTAGACAATAACTCATCTGTTTCAGTCAGTGCTAGTTCAGTAGCTGGACCAGCCCAAGTAGCCATATGTTCCCAGGCAATTGAAGACACATGATGTTTTGCCTGTGTTATCATGTCTTTGGCCCTTTGTCTGATTCTCTGATAGATGTGCCTGTGGCCTTCAACACCAATGACATCATTGACCACCTGCTCCCAGATATGGCCATGATAGGACTTGTCAACTCTGCCACTGTCTAAGAGGAATGTGTACTATCGATGTAGTGCCTGAATGATTACTTCATTTTTCTGTGTCACTGTATGGCAATTTGCAGGATATGGATGTCTTGGCCACCATATCCACAAGTGATTGCTAACAAAACAAATATGTATGAAAGTATGCATTAACACAGATTAATACAGAGCTCCCACCCCAACAAAAGGCAAGAAATTAATAACAATGGTAAAGCTATGTAAGGAGGACAAAAGTTCTGTTACTCTGTAGTACACTGCAGCATTAACACTAAAGAATGTGTGCCAGTCAAGTAAATATGGAAAATACTTTCATTGAATATCTACCTTTGGGTAGAGTAGGCAAAGTATGTACATTACAGGCTTAGTTCACTTTCAGGGATACAAATGTAAACCCCCTGAACTTGCTCATATATGATACAACACTTTTCTGGAATAACTGATCTGATTCCCAGAGAAATGTTTCCAGACAGTCAGGTAAATTTTCTACAAACATTTTAATAGAAAGAAATAACTGAAATACATGGCTATACCAACAACAAGGAACAAACAATGCAGACATTAAACCAATTATTGTATTGCGAAATGCAATCCATCAGTCATGTGGCTGGAGAGCTGCTACATTGTAAGATTAAAATAAGACATCCTGTACAAAACATCAACTTACCTTTGCATCAAATAATTCGTCAAACTTGAAAGAAGTTTTGAAAACAAATAACAGCATCAAACTCTCTGGATCCATGTAGTCTCTCTAGTGGTACACGTCTCCCATCTATACAGTTGCCCTTATATAGTGCAGATTTAGCCCTCTGAGCACTGTGAATATACAAATGAGGTGTGAACTCATTAGCATTCATGAATTCCACAATCTTCCCATACTGCAAGCAGGTAAACATAGTATCTCAGTCTGTCCTCTTTGATGAATACTTATAGATGGTATGTCAAGGAGAAGACACTTGCATGAAAATCTGGAATTACATTGACTGCCTGACTTAGGACAGCAACATTTGTAACATTTCTATGAATTGTTTATGACCACACTTTGTGCCTCTGAGTAAAAAATGATCTATCATTGTAAGGAAGTACATGACTCATTGAAACAGACATGAAAAGCAATGCCAATAAGATTGCAAAAACAATTCAAATGAGATTGCATTCCAGAATCTCCAGTAAGTGCAGGGCAGGCAAGCATGATGTAAGGACCTACAAAATTTTGTGCATATGCCCTAGCACTGAGAAGTGTTATCTGCTAAAAGCTTGCAAGTGTGAGTGGTTAGTTTAACTGCAGGAACAATCAGTATTCCACAGTCTTTCTTCTTTGATGTACACTTGCAGTCCATGTGTCATGGAGAAGAGATTTAAAAGAAAATCTGGAATTGCACTGACTGACTTAGCAGATCAACATTTTTAACATTTTTATGAATTGTTTATGACCATATTCTGTGTCTCTGAGTAAACATGTGTCTACCATTGTAAGAAAGTATATAGCTCAATGAAGCAAAACAGATATAAAATTAATGCAAATAAGATTGCAAAAGTAATGCAAATGATATTACATTCCAGAATCTGTACTAAGTGCAGGGCAGGTAAACATGGTGTAAGAACCTACATCATTGCGTGCACATACCCTAGCACTGCAAGGGCACACACTGATAAGTGTTATCTGCTAAGGGCTTATAAGTGTGAATGATTCATCTGACAGCAGGAGCAATCAGCGTTCCACAGTATTTCCTTTTTGGTGTACACTTACAATGGGTGTGTCAGGGAGAAGAGATTTAAAAGAAATTCTGGGGTTACATTGAACTTTTTAGGAGATCAACATTCTTAACAAAATTTATATGGATTGTTTATGATCACATTTTGTGCCTATGAGGAAAAAATTATCTGAAGTTGTAAGGAAGAGCCTGACTTATTGAAACATATATCAAAAGCAATACAACTGAAATTGCATTGTTGCTAGAAAAGCATAGATAAGGGAATGATGTTCACAAAAATAAAGATATGCAAACAAATGTAGTGTTATAATATTTGTTTTATATTGAGTGAAGAAGTGTTAGCTTAACTGTTACCAGTATCATATTCATTCACACATCAATTGGAAAACTAAAAGGAACAACTTTCAGAACTAGGTACTGTTGCACCTGTAATTTAAATTGATACAATATCACACTGTGAGTATATGTAATCTACTTGTTCTTATTCCTAGTATGCACCTGTTTGTGGCAAATAATGATGGTGGTCTGAAGTATGTTTTTTAATGCCCTGGTTTGATGGTTTAAATCTAGAGAGGGTGATATTTCTATGAATGTAGTGAGGTGTAAATAATACATGTTCATTTTGAAAGGCAATAAATTTAAGGAAACATCACAAATGTAGAATTTTAACTACTTGTTTCATAATGTTTCATTTTGTTATTTTTTTTTTCTCCATCCTTTGCAAGCTGTTTGACATTACACACTATTGGTTGGCAGTGATCACTAGCAGTGAACAAGACTTCACTTCCTAAAGTAAAAAAAAAATAAATTTAGTTTGAAATAGCATCAATAGTCCAACTGAGTTTGACACAGGTGTGTTTTTGTTAGCACTCTGGGCAATACTGACTGAAGAAATTCTACTTGATAGCTAGCTATCTGTGTGGCACAACGTGTAAATGAAGTAAGACTAGAGAAAGGAGCCAAATAATGTAGGGTTCAAATGTAGTTTACAGACATTTTTATGACTGGATTCAGAATAAATATCAACATCCAATGTAGTAACAGGCTAAAGTCTGTGATAAATGCTAAAAAATCTTACCAGTACCCCATGTGAATTGCATTACAAAGATGTTATAAACTCACTTATTCTTATTATTAAAAAAAAATCTGTTATGGATGTTGTAACATATACTTTTTAAAGTGTGATAAAAAAAATTAATATGCGTAATGTGAATACAAGTATCAGATATGCTGCAGAACTTATACCATGACAGTAATACAATATATCATAAACTTTGATGTGGTGAGTAATTGTATGTTCTGTAGAAAGAATGACCTCCTGCCATTCTCTGTGTGTCCCCTTTCTGAACAATTATCATTACATAAAATCCAGATGATATATAACATAAATGCTGCTTGCAATATGGCAAGCAGGTGTAAAAGGGAAGACTGTGTCATACTAGTGCTATAACTGCTGTCTTCCTTACTACTTTATCTCCATTAAACAAGTTACTCTGCAATAAAAAGTAATTTTTTATAATGCCTTTTACATTTTTGCTCCACTTGGCAGAGTGTAAACATGGTTTACTGCTGAAAGAAAAAAAAAAAGAAAAATGAATTTGGGCCTCCTTCTGTAACACAAACTAATCTTGTACCAGTGTGCAGCCATCAGCACTCTGGATAGCAATGAGTGAGGAAAATACCCTTATTTTCTACCTGTTGCTGTGACACAAACTCCAAGTGCAGAGAGCTTTAAGATAGTAAACAGGTGATCCAAGGTTCAAATCCAGTTTATAAATACTTTTCAGAGAGGGGTCTGAATAAATATTGACACACATTGTTGTATATGAATTTGTTGTTGTTGGAAAGTCAACTATTCTCATTATTGCTAACAGCATGTGAGCTGTTGTCTCTCCTCTTTTCCTATTATTTGGAATTACCTAAAGTCCTGATAATGTTTGCCCGAAATGAAAGTTCTGATATGGCAAGAAGATGTAAGAAGAATTAATGTTTCATCGTAATACACTTCTTTCTCTTGTCATTGCTAGATATACCATTTGATTGAATTTTCTTTTCAATTGTTTCAAATTATTTTTTTATTTGTTTTCTAATTCCATTAGCATTTGTGCTCCACGAGGCAGTGTGCAAACATGATTCATAGTGAAAGGAAAAAGTGAAGAAGTTAATTTGAGTTGCATTCTTTAGTACAGACCAGCCTGGCTCTGGTGAACAAGCCATCAACACTCTGGATAGTGCTGAGTGAAGAAAATCCTCCTGTTAACTACCTATCTCTGTGACACAGTCTGTAACTGCAGTGACCTTACAGAAAGAAGGTGATGCAGAGTTTGAATTCAGTTTATAGATACTCTTACAGGGGGGAGTCAGAATGCCATTTGTTACAACATTTTGATTAGGAATAGCACATTAAGACATGATTGTCATAAGTTTATTGCAACAAATGTGCCATAAATACTTGCTATATAAGCCTAGTATTACGTGTGCAAATTATGTTAAACATGACAAGAATGATATTTAATTTAAAATGAAGTTATATAGGTATGATGTGCATACTAGTTTTGTTATAATCATTATGACTCACCATATATCATAAGTATATATTTAGGACACTATGTCTTGTGAAGTATGTGTGTAACACACCCCAACATGTATTATTCAGGTCATGTCATTCCATGCATTTGAAATGTATTTAGAACCACAAATACTGCCTTTTGCAAACAGTTCCATGACTACTTAAAGTTGCACTCATACAGGCATCTCTTAAGTATATCTCCATTCATCGTCAAATTAGTATATCTGAAATTAGCATTTCAAAAAGAAAGTTCTCCTGTGCACTGACAAATAATAATCAAACTTTAGCCTTCTGTCCTTATATTTCTCATGGATTTGATTCACAGATGGTACTAGTCAATCTTACTATTGTATAAGTCCAAACAGCCCAATATGTCACAAGTCATACCATTTTTCTCCAACCAACATGTGATTATAACAAACACCATAAAGCACTTCAGTGTTTGCAACTGGAACATGTGTCAATAGTTTGAGCATCTCCCATAACCAAATATCACTGCCATATTTCACACTTGCCATGCTATTTGATGTAATTGCTGCCATTGTATTTGCCAAGCCATTGTTGTCCTTATAATTGTGCAAATGCAAATGGCAAGGCTGTGAGTCTTTGCACGCAAGCTGTTACACATGAGATCTGAATTGGGTTCCAATTCAGACATGTATTTTACCTTGCCTTCTGCAGTCATAGCTGGGAAAGGTAGGGATGATGTTCCATCTAGAGCACAAAGGTAGGATATTGAGAAATCCAGAACATTTGTGGCACTCCTCATTAAGCATTACAGTCACAACCTCCAGAAAAGAGATTACCCCAAGTCTCAGTATAAGGCTGAGGCTTGGAATAGCTTGGACAAGGATGTCCACAGTGCTACTGGCATTCAATGTACTAACATAAAAAGGCTCAAGCAGGCCCTACTAATTTAGCAGAAGTATACCAATGGCAAGCAGGATTGGAAATCAAACCAGGAGTAGATAAAAACCAGGCAGCAACTGAATGTGCTAAAAAACAAAAGAAAAAATATAAGGTGAAGGACCAGATGAGAATGCAAGAAATGTGGAAAAAACATAAATATAGCTGCAAGTGTAGAAAACTTCTGGAAGAGCCTCATGTTGATCAAGAACAAACACAGCAATGGTTAAGGAGAGGTGAATTCACATCAAGAAATGAAAGATTAATACTGGCAGCCCAATATAGTGGGCTATGTACATGCTGGTTTACAAAGTCCATTGAACATGTGGGAGAAACAGACATATGTAGATTTTGTAAAACCAAATTGGAAACTGTCATGCACCTTGTTGCTGGTTGTGATGCACTAATGGCAGAGGGACTGTATACCGAAAGGCATAATAATGTGGTGAGACTATTACACTGGAGCTTGTGCAAATGTTATGGTATCAAAGTGGCTGAAAAACACTGGGAACATGAGCCACAAAGATTCATAGAAAATGATGAAGTTTATATCACATGGGATCACCAATACCAACAGTTCAAAAGATAGATGCTTGAAAACTGGATATAGTGGTCCAAGAAAAGAAGATAAATGTAGCATTGATCATTGAAATCACCACACCCAGTGACTACAGTGTCTTACACACAAAGAGACACAAAGTCAGAAAATACCTGGATCTGCAGGCAGAAATGAGAGCCATGTGGAAGAAAGATACCCAGACAATTACAATAGTAGTAGGAGCAATGGGTCTTATAAAAAAGAATTTACAGTCATATTTAGATATGTTACCAATTCATGTAACACTGTACGAATTGCAGAAGGAGTCATTATGGGTACCTTGCGGGTGCTGCAAGGAACACTTTTGGCTGACATCAAAGAGTGAAACAATACTAATTTCATGAACTTTAATCGTACTTTGACTTAGGAATGGGGTCCATTCCCATCATGGTATTAGAAACCCAAAAGATGTGGAGAAATTAAAAATGACAGAAGCCCTCCTATGCTGATGGGAAGATGAATTTAAGACTACAAACACCCATCTGTTGTAGAACTGTAGTGACCCATCAACAGTCTACGATATATCATTGATTAGCTAGCCAAGACATTTAGTCATCATGCTTTCATATATATATATATATATATATATATATATATATATATATATATATATATATATTTTTTTTTTTTCATTTTCTCTGCTGTGCAGTGCCAGAAGAGATAGCAGAAAACTGTGAAGTGCATCAAGAGAGAATAACTTGCCTCAGACTGGCATGGGGTAAGTTTGCATCAGGTCTGATTGCAAGGCAAAGAGTTTTTTCAGTCCATGAGTCTAGATCATCTTGAACAGGCATACTTAAACTTTTATATCAAGCACAAATGCCAGCTCTGACAGTTCTTGGTGCTTGCAATAGGCAATGACTACACCAGATTTATTGTGTGTGGGTTCAATACCCAGAAACACATATTCGATTTTATTACCGGATATTATTTATAAAATATTAACTGCAATACTGCATGACATTAATAATTCATTTTTTGCATTTTGCAAATGCAGTTATTAACTTTGAAAGCACGTCTGTTATGGCAGTCAAATAAATGTTTGTATTTGTCACATCAAAACATAGTGACAGATTGATTTTATGACTCGGTAATGTCTTCCCATCATATCTAGATGTGGCAAAGGTGTACATATTCATTTCTCATATTTATTTATGTATTACAGTAATAAAATAACGAGATATACTATTGATCTAATTCTCTCCTCCCCACTCTATCTCTCTCTTTTTATTTTTTTTAAATACATTGCAGCTGAAAATAAAATGGCCATCAGTACAGGAAGCGAGACTGACCACTGCAGTTCAGACTGCTATACTTCCACAGATGGCTACAATGGTACCACTACTGGCAGCACAGACACCCAGTACATCTGGGTCACAACCTGTCAGTTTTGCCTCCACAAATCCTGCCCTGCCTACTCCACCTGTATCAGGTAGCTGTGCCCAGCAAAAGTTGTAGTGGATGAGGTGATTTTGTCCCCATAAGGAGCTGAAAGGGATGGTGGAGGACATAATGGAGAGGCATTACAGCCCAAATCAGCAGGGTTGAAAAGGTTCAGCATCATATTGACAAATTGATGCCACATCCATCACTGAAAAACATAATTGACACAGGAGACAGTGATGACATTTCTGATGGTGAATAATAGATTAGCACTGTTCTCAAATGAGACATGGATGCATTGCTGATGTCCCCTACTTATCTCAAATGATGGCATCCCCCAAACTTTTGTGGACATCACCATCAATTTCTGTCTTGTAGTCTTGTATGTCTGTACCTGCTACTTATCCTATCCTGCCTACCTAACCTTGTCTTTTCTAAGCATGTTCACAAACATTCCTCACTCTCTAAAATGAAAATAAATAAATAAATACAATGGTCGACTATCCCACAAAAAAAAAAAAAAAAAAAAAAAAATGAAAATGCCACCTACATAGCTCCTCACTTTGCCTATGTGTCATCTTGATCCATTTGATTGGGCTCATAGGTTAGTACTAGGCTAACTGCCCTTGTGAGTCATTTTAAGCCTAGCCAATTATCCCTTATGAGACTCAAACCCTGCACCTTGGGTTTGTAAGGCAAACACCTTAGCCATTGTTGTCACCCATCCCTGGTGTGGTGGCTCTCCAAAATCATGAAATTCTGAGAACAATTTTACATTTATGTTTGGAAGTAGTTAATAGCTATAGTGCACTACCTCCACCATCCTACAAATTCCTGTATTCTTTCTTGCATGTTCTGCCCTCTCCTTGTTCTCCAGTTTTCACCACTGTCCTGTCACCCACCTTTTCACACATTTAATCTGGTCAAAAATAAACTCACACACGACACACATGGCCAGAAATGGCCCATGAAACACACTCCAATGTTTGTCCTCAGCATCTGCGAGGAGCTTGGCATTCCACACCAGTGCTGAATGACCTTGAATGGTGTTTTATCGCCTATGGCAAAAACAGGTGAGTTTTTTGCCATCACCTGCACTAGTCCGGTTACATTCACACAAATGTGCTTAAATCTGCTGCACTATAAGAATACAGAGAAAAGGCAGAGTAAAGGCAGTACTTTGTAACAGTTACTCTAAAATTCTTAGATTGCTGGGTATAATGAACTAGAAGATATTTTGTGGTAGGTTGAGATATATATTTTTTTGTCTACAGAATGATGTTTTGCATAGTATCAAGGGTTTAATTACCGCTGCATATCCAATTATTATTTATGTCATTTTTATATACATGTCATATGTTTAACTGCAAATGTCTGTATTTATCTCCAGTTAGCACATTTCATGAACATAGCATTTGAATTGTACAGCAAGAAACAACTTGCAAAAATATTCAGTCTCCAACAGGAAGACTTACTATACCCCATCTTGCTTATACCTTAATTTTGTTTCTACTCTCTTACACCTTCTTGATCCCTGTAGCAAATAGCTTATTGTACAGTGTGTGGAAGAGTAATGTGAGGAAACTTCTAAGACTAACACACCATAGAGATGGCCCTAAATGCCCTGTAAACAAAATTCTTGGTACTCCTGCCTCCATCTAGCTCTCACTCACTTCACCTCTTCTGCTTAGGTGTGTTATTTAAATCATGTGCCTTATGAGATCCTTTGTGGTGTCCTAAGATAATGCTCAGATCAATACACTTAATTTTTGTATACTTTCAAGGGTTCTAATCCAGAAATATGTTAAACTGTTGACTGTTTTATCAAACTATTTTATGTGTAGCTGTTGCCTACTCTTTGTTTTCAGCCACAATTGCCCTACTTCTGCCATAATCTGCTTGCTCCCTGCCTCATTCTTCCCCTGTCTATATTTCTTCTCCCTCAGTGCCATCAGTCTGTTTCCTCAGCATTTGCAGTGCCTGGAACCTGTAACTTAGGGGAATGGGAAGTACATGGAGTATGGTAAAATCTTGTGAGTTTTTGTTTTCAGACATATTACTCTTGTGTCCTTTGTGCTACTGTACGTGGCCTCACTGTGGTATGTAGTGTCAGGCTAGTCTTCTCTTGAATAGGCCGAAGAGTTGAATGTATGCCATGTAGGATGGTCCAACTGCAAATATTGTTACAAAGCACTCTGCAGTGGATCATTTGTTATGCTGCTAGGTGTAATGTACCCAAATTGCAACGTTAAAATTGTCATTACTGTGATGAACCTCTTAACTACATTCTCCCTTACTTCATTGTTTTGTGACTGTTTCTTCAAGCCAGTTATATTCACATGTTTGTGAGATGCTTTTGGCATACAGTCAAGGGATTGAATCCACAAGAATGTGAACATCTTATTTATATTACCATTATGTGTGTACATGTTGTCCACATATCTTATTAAACCATCACTATTCTGCTTATTTCTCAGTCATGTTTCTACTTTTTGACCCCTGCATGCTTTCTAGTGGAAACACTTGATGATATGTAGCATAACTGATTACTTTTTAGGAAAAACACATAATAATAGCACACCACAAAGATTTCAAAAAATGGCCCAAAAAATATAACATTCTTTGTCCGTGTCTATCCCTGTCTCTATGTTTCTATCTGTTCCCACTTCAGTATCATCACTTTTCAGTTTCATAGTCATTAAGCTACTGGATGTGATGTACACATTGTGGGATTTTACAATTGTCATAAGCACAAGGAAAACTGGTACATATATTCTCCTTTATGCTAATCTCTTGTCAGGTTTGAACTGAGTGAAGTACAAGTTCCTTTGTGGTATTGTTAGATAATACTCATGTCTGCAGATTTGCTTTGGAATACTGTCAAGGTTTGAATCCAGATGTATATCAAAATGTTACTGAATGTTTTGTATGACTTCTTTGTGTGTAAGTGTTGACTGCACATTTACACATCTTTATCCTGCTGCTCTGTTAACCTGCCAGTTTGCTATTGAGAACACTGTCTTGTACAGATCTTGCCTGAATAGTTATGATGACAAACAGAATGGTAATACAATGCAAAGATGTGCAGAATTAGACTATAAGCAAATCTCTTCCTATGTCTCTATCCCTGTCTCCCAATCACTCTTCCCCATTTAGAGTATTCAGCGTTTGTGTGAAGCTCGACATCGTGGACCAAGGATGAGTGATGGTAAATGTTATTTCACATATTATGGCAAAAGCTGAATATTTTAATTTTGGCTGCAGTAGTACAGTTCATATTGTGCAAATGTGCTTAGCCTAACTTTACCATATATATATATATATATATATATATATATATATATATATATATATATATATATATATATATATATACAGAGAGAGAGAGAGAGAGAGTGACTTCTTTTTTCTTCCAGCTGTTCCCGTTAGGGGTCGCTACAGCGGATTATCTGTTTCCATTTCTTCCTGTCCTCTGCATCTTGCTCTGTCACACCAACCACCTGCATGTCCTCTCTCACCAAATCCATAAACCTTATGTTAGGCCTTCCTCTTTTCCTTTTACCTGGCAGCTCCATGCTTAGCATCCTTTTCCCAATAGACCCATCATCCCTCCTCAGCACATGTCCAAACCAGCACAATCTCACCTTTCTGGCTTTGTCTCCAAACCATCCAACCTGAGCTGACCCTCAAATATACTAATTCCTAATCTTGTACATCCTTGTCACACCCAGTACAAATCTTAACATCTTTAAATCTGCCTTTTGTAGCTCTGACTCTGGCCTTTTTGTCAATGGCACCATCTCCAACCCATATAACATAGCTGATATCACTACCGTCTTGTAGACCATACCTTTCACTGTTACTGGTAGATGCCTGTCACAAATTACTCCTGACACTCTTCTCAACCCACTCCACCCTGTCTGTAATCTCTCCTTCACCTCTCTTCCACACTCACTATCACTCTGAATTGTTGATCCCAAGTATTTAAACTCATCCACCTTTGCCAGCTCTCCTCCCTGCATCCCCACCATTCCTCTGTCCTCCCTCTCATTCACAGACATATAATCTGTATTAGTCCTGCTGACCTTCATTCCGCTCCTAT
>NC_056727.1:1030249014-1030271514 GCF_019279795.1 Protopterus annectens | reverse complement strand
GTCATCTTGTCCAAAGTGTACTTTCTCCTCTTACAAGTCAGACTTCTTCTATGGTGCTTTCAATTCATATTGTGCATTTTAAATTGCATAACTGGTTAGTTAGGTGACTCAGATCTGACAGTGGTGAACTCGTGCATGTGGTTTTAGTGTCAGGTTGGTAAAGCTTTAACAACAGATGTGCTGTGTCCACATTCTGGAGAAAACTTTAACATTGGATACAGCTGCATCTGCACTTTATCCCACACACACTTTTACTCTGCAACACACTGATGAGGTTATCCTTTCAAAAGTACACTCTCTCACTATAAAAGTCAGACTTCTCCTATGGTGCTTGTGGTTACAACTGTGTACTCTAGGTTCTGTAAATAAATAGGTAGCATGTTCAAATTAACAATTCTGTATTTGAGTGTGTGTGTGGTTCATGAGTCAAGTATGTACAGCTTAATCAACAGAAGTGTTGTATCTACTTCAACACAGGAGGAACATTTTTTACCAGGAGAGAATCTCCTTATCCCACTTTTACCACAGACATATTTTCTGCAACACATTGATGAGTTCATCCTTTCATAAGTGCACTTTCTCACTATAAAAGTCTGATCTCTCCTGTGGCACTTATGAGTAATAACGTGTTCTCTAAGTTCTGTAACTAGATAGGTAGGGGGTTCAAATCCAACATTGCTTAAATACTGTGACTGTGTGTGTTGTCATATACAATTGGTTCCATTGCAACACTCCTTTTGTAAACTTCTACTTAGGAGATGTATATTCACTGGCAGAGGGCTACCCTATACATTACTAGTATCCCCAGACATACCTAATTTTGGAAACACAATGTTTACATTATGCTTTCAAAACATCTACTTCTGAGTTATAACATGAATTATCCTGTGGTTCTGGCTGTTAATACTGTGTTCTCTAAACCATATAACCAAATAGGTCAGTGGTTTGACTCCAGCAATCATTGACTACTGTGAGTGTCTGTTGGATTCTCATGCTGTGTAGAGAAGGCTTCTAATGAATATTGAATATTTGGTTGTGCAGTGTTATTGTACTGTTCAACCACCTTTCTTTTTTTAGCAGAAACATCACCTTATTAAACAATGATGATGGCTTCTATTCAAATGTGCATTGACACAATTGTAAATCAACATTTCCTGTGGCACATTTGATTTAGACAATGCTCTGTGCTTTGTGATCTTAAGAAGTCTGATTAAATTGAGACATTACTCCTTAGACTGAGTTGTGTCAGTACAACTGTAAATGTGCATGTAGGTAACAGTGATGTCAATCAGATGTACATTTATAGCTGTGGAGTCCTCTAACCACTTCTGCTCATTTCTTTCACAGAGAAATACTTTGCTTGTTACTGATGAGGCTATTTTAATGACATCTGGCTTTCATAGGTTCATAGGTTCATAGGTTCATACTAGGCTATCTGCCCAAGGGCATTTATAAGCCTAGCCCATAGTTATTTGGCTTTCGCCACCCCTTTAGTTTGAATAAAACTATGCCTATTATTTTCCTAAGAGAAGTACTAATGTTTCTTTTGTGGTGTGAAGAAATAAGATAACATTCTCTATGTTTTTGCCTTAGTAAGGCATGTGTTCAAATCTGTGATTTTCTACACATTGTACATAATCAACATTCTACTGTCACATTGATGACTGCATTATGCATTATGTGTGTTTGGGTATATTTATCTAAAGGCAATTCTGTGTGGCAAACAGACATACAGCAACAGTCTTTTAAACAAATTACAGACACACATATCCCTTGCAGCAATAGCATGATTTCATGCCTTCAAATATCCAAATATCTCACAATTGTAGCAGCAATTGTACCATGATGTGCTCATTCTATACAATATCATGTAGCTTCTGTCATCAAATAGTCATGTGTTCAACTCCCACATTGACTGGCTGTAAGCATTGTGTGTCCTTATACTATTAATCATGAATGACATCCACCACAGTTATAATGTGTACAGATACAGTGGAAGGGGCCTCCTCATCACTTTTATCTCATAAAAGTTGTTTGCAACACAATCATATCATGTAATGACTTCATATAGTTGGAGTCTCACAGGTGTGTTAAGATTTCCACCGTGGCACATGTGATTCATGCACATGTTATTAGTTGGTGGACTTCCATAGTTTGCTGTTCAATTCCAGCAAAGGGCAGCATTATATGAATGTACTGATGTTACACAAACTACATGGCATCAAGTGATTAGTATCCATTTTTATGTTGGGCAAACAAATATAAACACATTTGTCATTTCATGGCAGGGACAATGTTGTTCTCCAAATGTTGTATGTAAGTGCTCCTGTGGCAGTAAAGGGCAAAATTATATGAATGTACTGATGTTACAAAAACAATATTGTATCAGGTTATTAGTATCCATATTTACGTTTGGCAAACAAACATAAAAACATTTTGTCTTTTCATGCCTGTGAAACAGCTGTATTGTAGATGTTGTAGTGTGAATGCTGCTCTGACACATGCAATGAATACTCACTTGAAAAACATATTTACACAGATAGAGCGTGGTTCAATTATGTAACAGTGTGTGTGTGTGTGTGTGTGTGTGTGTGTGTGTGTGTGTGTGTGTGTGTGTGTGTGTGTGTGTGTTTGTGTGTGTGTGTGTGTGTGTATGTGTGTGTGTGTGTGTGTTTGTGTATACAAAACAATGGAAAAAGCTTCCTTGGCCAAGAAACATTGATACTGAACTGCTCACACTTGTGTGAACATTAACTTAGGTACCTACTTGTTATCATTCTGAAAAATATTGCACATATGACAAGCTCCACCACTATTTTCTGTGACAGACATAGTCAATACACATCTCTTAGAGTATGTAGTATGAAAGGCAGGGGTTTGAATCTGATAACCTCCATCTGTCAGATAACTGTGTAAGACAGGAGTGGGTTACATTCATAAGTTACTACTAGGCTAGCTGCCTTTGTGGGTCATTTTAAGCTTAGATCATTTTTCTTTCAAAGGTGAGCATCAAATCCTGTACCTTGTGAATGTGAGTTAAACACTTTAATCATTATACCAGCCTCCAACCCATACTCCTTTTAGGAAAAGAAAGTAGTTTTGGCACAGTCAGAGGGCCATATTTTAAAGGACTCACACTCCAAGTTAAGGGGTCCATTCCCTTTGCAAGAGGACTGTGCAATAAGCCCTTTAAGGACGCTCCTCATGACACATATTCTATATGTCGATTTCTGTGGTGTCAAAAGTTGATGACAGCTTTATGATATCAGTCCTGGCATGTGTCAAGTCTAACAAGATGCAGACATTGATTATGCTTGATTGCTCACAGGCATCTCTTAGTTTCGAAATACTAATGTTCGGCACCATGTATGTTCATCTAAACATTTATGTTTTACTGTAATTCTTTTCTTCACACTGTAGATCTTTACAGGACATAAGGACTTACCTAACATTTCTTACAATATGGCATGATGTCAGATCATGATAAGTATTATTGGACCTGAATTTGGATACTTTCTTGTGTGTTTGTGTTGTTTACTTGCTGTTACTGTAGTGTTCACTGTAATTTTTTGTGAGCTTGCCCAGTATAAGCATGTAGTAGATATGCACCATCTACAACTTGAGACCTTGACCCAATGACATCATCAGATCTGTGTTGTCATTTTTCACCTGTGTATTTTGAGTGTTATTATATTACTGTTTAGAATTTACATGAATATAGAACACATGCTTGTATAATACATGTTTAAAGGTGATATACCCCCTTTTTATGGTTGCAAATGACAACAAATGCAAAAAGCATGTCCCTTTTTTTCCTCAAAAACATTTTTATTTTCAATTAAAATAACATTTATTTAATATTTTTAAATATCATTTTAACAACTATATACAATATTTACAATAGCATGGCTTTAAATTATATACACTGTATGTTATTAAATATAGAATTAACAGATCAGTTATCAAAGATACAATATTGATTATTGTAGAGTGTCCAACAAAGATATAACTTTCTTCCGAGGATTATTTACCAATGGCCTGGGATAGATTCGTAGTTCTTTGATTTTTATATCCATCGATGCAGTTGTCTTCAGTAAAGTGTAGAATTCTTCCAAGGTCAGGGGTGTATTTGACTTCCATCTTTTGGTTACAAATTTCCTAGATATAGCAAGTATTGTCCATAACAAATACATATTTGTCTTATTCAGGTAGGGACCTTCATTTACATTTAGTATAATCAATGCTTTAGTTAAGGTAAATGATTCATTAAATAAAGCTTGTAAAAAATGATTGATTCCATTCCCAATATTATTTAATTGTATTACATTCATAAAAGATATGAATACAGTCTGCTTTATTTGACTTTTCACACCTCCAGCAAAACCCATTTGTAGTAGTACTGATCTTTTTTAATTCTATCTGATGTTAAAAATGCTCTATGTAAGTATTTCCAGTTAAATATTTTCCAGTACTGTGTGCTAGAGGTGTAATTAACTGATAGTAAGATGTTAGTTTTAATTTCTTCTGTTAACTGCAATGACTGACCTTTTGTTCAGAACTTGGTTTATATGTTATTAACTCTTTATATAGATTTGAAATGGAATTTTTCTTTACACAACTAATATATATAAATTCACGCAAAAAACTTATTAGATATGGAATATATTTAAATGAGGAATTATTTATTAATCTGCATAAATCTTGAGTGTACATTAGAATGCTTTGTAAGGTTAACCAGTCCTGTGTTGGAATATTGTAAGTAGTTTTTAACATATGTATATCTAAAACATTTAATTTATTTACACATTGAAACCAGCATAAGAATCCATTTTGTTCCCAGGAGGTTATTGTTTCCCTATATATTTTGTGAGGAAAGTTTTTAGTGATGGGTAAATGGAGTTAAAAGGTCAAACCAAAGTTTTAGATCTGTTTGCATTGATAAGTTTCCTAAAGGAATTGATGTAATGATTAATCAGTGTTGTTTTAGAAGGTTTTGTTATATTATATTGTATACTTATGCATAGTATGTACCAGGGTTTGTTTGATTTGTCTACTATTATGAAACAATTTCAACAGATTATTTTGTTAATATAGCCGTTGTTAATTTTTCCAGTTGGCAAAATAATTTGGGTTTATCCAGTCTATTGTAGTTTTAAGCACAGATACTTTTATATATGTTTCTATTTCTGGGAAGTTCAATTCTCCTTGTTTCCAGGGTCTAATGTGATGAGTTAGAGCTACTCTATTCTTTTTGGGAAACCATAAAAATTTTATTAAACATGAGTTTATTTCTTTAAGAATGCATCTTTCAGGAATTAACCGTACTGATAATGCTACATGTAGTATTTTTGGCAATAAGACCATTTTTATTAATTGCAATCTGTCTTCAAAAGTTAATATAATTGTGTTACACTTTTCTATATATATTTTTATTGTTTCAATAATGTTTTTATAATTTATTAATATTGTTTTGTTTATATTTTTGCATAACACTATTCCTAAATAATTTAGCATAAGTTCTTGTTTTCCTATGATGGATTTATCTATATCTTGTAGTTTGTTTTTCTTATTTAAAAATAGAAATTTTGATTTTGATCTATTAAAGTGTAGAACTGAAATCTTATAAAATGTATCCATTATTTCTTCTAGCTCTCCTAATGACTCTCTGGAGTTTGATAGGATTAATGAAATAGCATCAGCAAAAAGCATTATTTTAGATATGTACTGGTCATAGACTTCTATTCCTTTTATTCTTGGATTATTGTGTATTATTTCTGCAAGTATTTCTATAACCAAAGCAAATAAAATAGAAAGGGGGCATCCTTGTTTAGTACCTTTCATTATATGGATAGATTCGGATGTGAAAGGACCTAATTTAATGTAGGCTAAGTTATTCATATATATGTTTTTAGTAATAAGATTAAGGGAAGAGGAAATTCAAATAATGCTAAAGTTTGGAACCCTAAGGGCTACACAGTCTTAGCTCAATCCTCCTATAGAACAAAATAAAAGGAGTATCAGTTCTCTTGAAGAAAAACATAATCACTCCAAAAGTTATTTATAAATATGAAGACAAAGAAGGTCGACTAGTGTTTGTTATAATTAAATTTAATAACAGAATATGGACTTTAGCTAATCTATATTGGTTCCCAGGAATTGGAGCAGGAACGGTTAAAAAACTCCTAGATTTTATTTCCAACAAGTATAAAGGAAATCTTATACTGGGAGGAGACTTTAATTGTACCTTAGAAGTTTCTGAAACCACCATGAAGTCTTTTCCCATAGCAACTATTTCAAAATCCTTAAAAAGATGGATTGATTCATTTTATTTATTAGACATTTTTAAAGTAAAAGATGATAAATCTTTATTATTTTCCCATAAAGACCATAGATTTGGAACACAAACCAGAACAGAAAAATTATTCATAGTTCAAGACTTACAAACAAAAATCCTCAACTTCTCAATAGTTCCATGCCCCTTCTCAGATCATGACTCTCTGATAATGAAGCTCCAAATAGAGTTTAAACCTTTAATCCTCTCAACTAAAATTCCATCATATATCACAAAATTTAAAGAATTCAGACCCTGGATGTTATCAGAACTACAATTATTTCTTGAAATTAATAATACAACAGTAATCAGTAGTGTCATGGTTTGGGACTCATTAAAAGCATATTTATTTGGTAAGACCCTTAGCTGGTACAAAAATAAAATTAGAGAGTGGGAATCTGAAACATTAGACTTGCAAACCAGACTCTTGATGGCAAAATCTAAAAAAAATCAGAATTGCCCAGAAGTCAAAAAAGAAATAGAGGAATTAAATAAAAAATATAATAAAATTCTAACACACAAAACTTGTCTAGCCTTGGAAAAATTAAAAGTAAACTCATTAGCCACCTTCCCCAGTTATCTACATAACTTATTTACAATAATTAAATTACAATCTAAAGCAAATAACATTAGTAGTTTATATCATGAAAAGAAAGGGAAAAAAAGTATCTGATATAGGAGACATCCTTGAAGCATTTCAGTTCCATTATATGGAACACTTCAAAAAAGAAGATTTAGATACCAACCAAATAATCTTGGATACAAATCTTATCAATATAAAAAAAATCCAGAAAATTTAAAACTAGACCTACAAAAACCTATATCCTACAAAGAAATTGTTGACAAGATAAAAGAAAGTAAATCTAACAAAGCTCCAGGGATAGATGGTATAATTATAGAAATTTACAAACTCTTTCCTTCAACAGTAATCTCCCTTTTTCATAAAACTTTGCTAGAAGTCCTGTCAGAAGCAAAAATACCACCCTCATGGAAAAATTCTCTAACACCGATTCTAAAAGATAATAAACCATCAGACCTTTGCACCTCATACAGACTTATATCATTACTGAATAAACATTACAAAATATTCATGTCAATCCTAGCTAACAGAATGCAAATCCCACTTTCAAAGACAATTAATGATCAAACTGGAGTTTTATATAACAGGCACACACATGATAATATTAAAAGAATACTTACTCTTATAGATTATGTGAATAAAGAAGACAGAGAAACACTTGTAATCAGATTAGAAATAGAAAAAGTATTTGATTCCTTTAACTGGGAATATCTATTTAAAACTTTAGCATGTCCGTTTTTGATGTGTGTGAACAAAAAGCTTTTTAGGGTTCATTTCATCTTGTTTAGATATGATGACACAGAGAATACACCATTACTATTGGTTAGCGAAAACACATTCGCTGTATATACATCTCCTATGCAATAACTGCTATCTGTGCAAATATCCCCTAATGCATCTGCTGTCCTTGATAATTGCTATCTCAACTCAGCATTTTATTAACATTTATAGCACATTTCCTCCTCTTTGTTACACTGTTGCTTTGTGTCCCTCTCCCATCCTCTGTTAGTCTGTCTGCATTTATTTATGTGCACAGGTCAAGAATTGTGAACAGGATTAGTTATTACATCAGTGTGTATGTATTTATGTTAAAAATGTTCTTTGTGACTTAATCACATTTGACTGCATTCTCTGAGTACATATTTCTAGTTTACTCTACCCTCTTAGTTATTTACCAGAAATCCAATTGTATTCTGGCTATATTATCCCATATAACTTCTCTGGCATTTTAATTCTTTCAATCACCTTGGCCTTACTTTCTATATGCTGTCCATTTGTGCTTTCTTACTTTGCCTTTTGTTTACATTTGTGTGCTCAGCCTCAATGCACCTTTTCATAGCCACCAACCCTTCTGCTGGCCACACAAAATGCACTGAGAAACATGTTTGCTTAATGGGCAGCAAGCATATTCAATAAGCATTGCTTTTCATTGGTCTAAAATGCTTAAATCATATAGGTTTAGTGCAGAGCTTACACAATTGTTCATGAATCCCAAGGTGTGTTTTTGCAACTTAATTCTTTGGCTCATCTTTGGCATAATTCCCTTTGGTTTCACTTTGTTTACCTATGTCAGGCTACCTCAGGTATCAGAGTCTGCTGACATGACGGACCAGTAATACACTTAACTGCGAACTGTTCACTACTTTGTGTTGTAGCCTGACTAGCCCCCAACTAGTGCCATGTCTTCCTCCCTAAAAGGACAAAAAGTGATGTCATAATGTGTATTTGACTTGTTTCCTATGGGGAAGCATACCTCGTATTATTTAACAACACAGTCAACTCTTTCTTTTACAGAGATGAAATCTTTATGCCTGGACTGCTGAGCAAGTTCCATAAAGTGAGAATGAAGAACTAAAGTATTTAAAAAAATAAAACAAATAAAAAGATAATCATCCTTTTGTAAAGAAAAATGGAGGGTCTATAGCCTGGAAGCCTGACCACATGACTGCTAAAACACATACACACACACACACACACGCACACACACACACACACACACACACACACACACACACACACACACACACACACACACACACACACACACACATGCACATAACCTCACAGTACTTTCTGCACTGAGATCATTTGCTACCACTTTCAGTCTTATAGGATCATGGGATCATAGCAGATTACTAGGCTATCGACCCGGAAGTCATTTCAAGCCTAGTCATTTCATCCCAATGTAATACCATAAAAATGTTAGTTAATACCCATGATTGCATTTAGTAATGGCTGACCATGTGCCGGAGGGTTGTGGGCACTATTCCCGGTAAGAATTTATGGTGCCCCATCCACTCATCCAGGTTCCTCTTGAACAGTGTTATAGAGGTGCTCTGTTTCACATGAATAGGTAGTTTATTCCAAAGAAGTCGCTGTTAGTGGGAGATAAATCTATTCCTCCAGCATGTCATATTTAAGTTGCAGGCTTATTTAGGTCCCTGGAATGGCTAGCTCTAGTCGCATTTGATTTATGGATATTCAGCAAGATCATTAGGTTTGGGTCTCAGATTGCTTTGTAAGCCAGGCATAAGTCTCCCCTAAGAAGTCTATATGATACAGAGTATAGTGACAGGGAGTTTAGTCAGTCTGTGTATGACATGTGCTGGAGTCCATTGATCTTCTTAGTTAAGAAGCCTATGAGGTATCTCCAATTGCTGCCTTTTGCTTTCTATGTTACTTACCGAACAGGGTGTTATACTCAGTTATAGGCCATATTAGTATTGAGTATAGAGGGGTTATAACCTCTTTTACTCTCGAGGTGATGCCTTTACTAATCAGGTGTTCTACATAGAAAGCCTTCCTTACTAAGGTAGACACATGGTGGTCGTCGAACATAAGGTTGCAATCAACTTGTGATCCTGGGTCTCTTACCACTTCATGGGTTCTTAGGATATTATTGCTGAGTTGATAGTGTGAAGGGATATTGTTTGTGGCAAAGGCAATGATGATGTATTTCTCTGTATTCAGTTTGAGAATGTCACTATGGCACCAATCATTGGTTTAGACAAGACCCACCTGGAGTGTACTGACATCATTTGGGGGTTCTATAATTGCACCCAGTTTGCAATAATCTGCAAACGTGGTCAGCCACATCCCCTTAGTTTTGACCTGAACTTTTGAGAAGTATATACCAAACAGTAGGGGGCCAAGCACTGACCCCTGTGGCACCCCACTGGTAACAGGTCTGCTGGTTGCTGTGGAGTCACCCACTTTAATAGTGTGTGTCTGGTTTTGAGCTATTTGGCAACCAATCTTACAACAAAGGGGTTTACATTCAGTTTGCTAAGTTCATCGGTAATGTCTGAGTGTGGGATTGTGTCAAAAGCCTTTGCCAAGTCAACGTATGGTGTGTGCGCAGATTTGCCCTCATCAATGGCCCTAGCCACATTTTTGAAAATTCAGCTGATTTAACAGGCAGGATCTGCCCTTGATGAAGCTGAATTGGTTACGATACAGGGTTTGGAGGTTGCCTATATCTTTATTTATTAGGTCCATAATGATATGTTCCATGACCTTACAGATGAGACTGGTCAGGCTTTTGAGTCTGTTATTCCCCGGGTCTGTTGCTAGGCCACCTTTGTGGAGGGGAATAACTGTTGCTATTCTCCATTTTGCAGGAACAAAGCCTGTGGTTAGACTATGATTGAAAAAGGTACTTAATGGTGATACTAGTTCATCTTTGAGCCTTTTTCGATGACAGCCTGGGATGTCATCTGTTCCCATAGAGGCTGTGATTTTTTTTTACCTTGGACAAAGCTGTGATGACCCGTTCTTCAGATATGTGGGGTGGGGGGAACTTGGGGTAAGGTTTGTGATAGGTTTAGATGGGATAAGGGAGTGAAAGTTTCAGAAAACCTATGTGCTAGCAGGTTTTCTATCTCTGTGACATTAGTGTGAGTGTGATACCATTGGTCACTAGTTCTACACATGCTTGAGCCCTATCTTTTAGGCTATGTACATAGCTGTAAAAGGCCTTATGGTTATCCTTGATGGTGCTTGCTAAGTTTTTCTCAAATAAGCCTCTAGAGGACTTGACAAGTTGTCTTATTTGCCTATTGAGGCTTTGGAGGGTGCTTTTCCATTGTTGTGGTCTCGCCTTTGTTTTCTTGGACAGCAACTTTTTGCATTTATTGTAAAGTTTGTTAATGCTGGATGCCCATCATGGCAGCTTGTTTTTACTTAGGCTTTTGACTTTCATTCTTTTTCTTACAGCCAAGTCTATACACTTATGCAAGTGATTGTACAGGGCTGTAGTGTAAGCTTCAGTGTAGTTAACACTTAAAGCTGGGGGTGGGGTTTGGAATGCATTTAGACCTTCACCTAGGAGGGTATAGTTTGCCTTGGTAAAGTTTTTAGTCTGATTTCACCCATTATGAATTTTGGTGTTAGTATCAGCTTGAAGGTGACTGATTTGTGGTCAGATTTAACTAATGAGGGTCTGACAGTTGTGGTAGTGCATGTGATTGGCATGTTAGTGAAGACCAAATCTAATATGTCTGTTCCTCTTGTTGGGGTATGGACACATTGTTCCAGAGCATTTAAGTTAACAAAGTCAAGGAACATTTTGCACTAGCAAGTTAGGGCTAGTGTAGGTTTCCCACTTGATGGTGGGATAATTGAAATCCCCATAACCAGAGTGTTTGGTAATATTTGAATTGACTCCAGTTGGGTCAAGTAGGTTTTGTGCATGTCATGACCCATAGAGGATGATCTATTACTGGCTATGACTTAAATGTGATTCTTACCCACAGTGACCTGAACTTGGATTAACCCTGTGGAGTTGTCCAATCTAACTAGACAGGAGGTGAATTTATCTCTAATAGAGATAAGATAGAAACACCACCTCTTTTGGTTCTCTCATGTTCATTTTGTAGTCTGAAGGTGTGGAAGGCATTGTAGACTTGCAAGGCCGGGGTACTGTCTGAGACCTTGAACAAGGTTTCTGTGACTGCACTGATATCTACATCTTCCAGTGATACAAGTGCTTCCAGGGTGTACAGTTTTTGATTTAATATCCTAGCATTTAGCAGCATGACCCTTATTTTGTTATGACTGGCAAATTTCACATCGGTAAATTTGTTTTTGAGACCTTGTCTAAAAAAGGCACTATGGGGTGGCAAGAGCCTTTGCCAGGAGCCAAAAGCCTAGTTAGGTGCAAACCATATGTGGCAAAACAGTGAGGTATGTCAACCATGGCTTCCAAGGCTGACAGGAACCAAAAACTAAGCCCATTATTGAAACCCATAATTTTTTGTTATACTGTTACATCATTCGAGATGAGGGTAGTATGCTGCTCAAGTTTAGTGGCATACCTGCCTGGGACACATACTCAGAGAACCCATCAAATCTCTCTTCATACAGTCCAATGGGCATGTCTCAGGTCATTCACTCCAACATGAACTATGGCAGAGTCATAGTGGCACTTGTTGCTGAGAGACCTGAATGCATGCATGATCTAATGAATCCTGACACTGGACAAGCAACTGACTGTGACTTTCTCCTTGTCCAATCTTGTGAGTGGAACATCTGTGTGCCTCATTACTGAGTTTCCAAGGACTAGAAAATGTGTTTTTTTTTAGTGTTGCACCTTACAGGCTTGGTAGATTAGACACTGGTGTTGCTATGTGTCATGGGTGCTGTGGGAACTGTATTAGTTGTAGCAGTCCTGTGTTTTGGAGGTCTCTGGTGTTTCAGTAGGTTTTTTGAGAGAACTTCTGTGTATGTTGTTTTTTTGTGTTAGATGCATAATATTTGTATGAGTAGTGGTACTATGCACATGTGTAGTGGAGGGTGGGTTGACAACCTCTTCCTTCTTACTGTTTTTAGTGCAAGAGAGCATGGATTCAAGATTCTTGGTGTAGATGCATATTTCTGTCCGTTTTTTTTTTTTGGTAGTTTAATATGTTTCAGTTCAGTAGCAGTATTTCTTTGACTGGGAAAGTATTAAGGATGAGAGCTACAGTGATGTGCTACATCTGTATCTAAGGGACAAACTGTTGAATTAATCTGTCTGGCTATGGCACACAATTGTGTAGCAGTGCCGGGTGCTGCGTGATGCACAAGCAAGCAAAAACCTGCCCAAATGCAGGGCTTAAATATTAGAAGCTAAAAACTTGAAAAAAAACTTTAAAAAGGTTCAAAAGGACCAATAAAGATGCTTACTCCAAGCTCTAGACCAACCGCCCTTCACTAGACAGGTTGCAATCAGCACAATACTCTCACTAGAATGCAGAAAGACCTTTTCCAATCCAAGATGGACTGGAAAACATGCTCAGAATAAACAGCCACTACAAACAGACACACATGCAGCAAACCTCTATCTGGACTATGCTACACCTACTAGCCAACCTGGTTTCAGTGGGAAGCACTAGAGAATGTTTAACACATCAGAAAAATAGCAGTGAGACATTAAAACAAAAACATTTAAAACAGCAACAGCAGAAAATCAGCAAGGAAACTCTAAAGAATGTTTTAAATAGCTAACAAGCAGTTATTTTAACACTACTTAGCCAGAAAAGATTGCTTTGCAACAGTACTGTATTGCTGAAAATATTACAGTAATGTTTCTCTTTGAAACACTCTGTTGTACTTTTTTTATCATGATGTACAACTCCTGAGGAAAGTACATGGCTAATATGGCTAATTTACATTAGCCCGCTCCTGGACTACCACAGTTTCACATAAAAATACCCTGTAAGACCTCTGTAACTTTGTGCCAGAAGCTTCATATCACTGTAGCACTATAATGGTATTTTAGTCACTGCCTTCATAATGCACTGAGTAATCCTGCTTGAAACAAGACTGAATGCTGTGTGATGCATTTTTTTATTTCCCCTTCTGCTTCAGTTTTTATACCTTATCCCAGTGACCCCATTCATCACTGGATCTACCAGCCTCTCATAGAACCCCTAGGCTATCACTGTTCTAGGGCTGGGGCCAGCATGGACCTAAGGGAATCCTAGGGGTTTTGACAATAATTGCTTCCAACAGGCATTTTTTTTATTTATGACCTACCCCTTCATTCCCCCTCCCCTACATTTTCCTTCCAGTAATGAACACCTAGATGAAGACTCTCCCCACCAGGGATGGTACACCTATCCCTCACTGCCAGTACTTCAGAAGCCCAGACCACTAACCATACTCTGGTGACCTGGGCCATATGCATTTCTGTTCAGAATTTCCCCCCAAAATATCTATTATTTGTTTACTGATATTATATCTACTGACCTTTGCTTTCATGCATGCTTATCCTTTCGATGCCAGTTTTTAGTGCTGCTGTCTTTCAAATTAAAAGTAATTCTAAGCCCATGCTAAAAGTTGTAATGACAATATAAAGAAAAGATGCAGTTTAGCATAAAATAATACATTTTGCTCTTTCTTTAGTGAAAATAATTATAAAAAATAAATAAATAAGGCTCGGTAGCAGTTATACTGTGGAGATATTTGGAAAATGTACCTTGGGAAGCTTTATTTTAATACAAAATGCTTCCCCTATATTAGTGAAATACATTCTTCCTTATCTTCTTCATCTTTTTATTTCCTACAGCTGTTGTTCCCATTTACTTCAAAATTTTAAAATGGTAAACTCAGATATTAAGGCAAAGAAAGAGTGTAGCAATACAAAGGCAATTGTAAAGCAGGGCAAGAAGTCCAACATAAAGGCAGATTACATTTTAAAAGCAATAAATATAGTCAAAATGCATGTCTTCATGAAACAGAAAATCGAATCATTAACAGGCCACTTACAGAAAGTGGAATGCCCATATAATGTGAATTCTACAGTGGAAAATAAAACAGCAAGGAAAAGTGTGATTGTCTTGAAATGTAGATTAAAACATATATCTCTGAGGAGTATAGGCCTGTTTATATAACATCTGGCAATGTATTTGATTTTTTTTTATCATCACAAGATGACCACATGCCCCAAATGCAATGCAGCAGCATAACAGTGATAGATATTCAGAGTGGCAACACGTCAACATGTCTTCTTTTTTTCCGGCTACCTTAAAGACAACTATCAAGTCTTTTTTCTCAGTTATCCATGCAAGTATTTATAAAAATTAACTCTAGTAGAACTGGTCAATGCATTTGCCAATAGTTTAAGCCATGCACTGAACAGAGTGTCAGTTCATTAATTTTAAAGTCTAATTAATGTTAACTGACTGAGCAAAGCTTCCACTCTGATCACGATCAACACTGAAATTTATTGACAGTGGAGTAGTTTAACAAAATAGTAAAAGTCTGATCTTATCCAGGCCTTCTGAAATGACTGAAGCATAGTAAATGCTTGAGGTTACATGTCTGATGTTTTCTTCACTATTCAAAGGGTTGAGGTTTGCTTTCAAAAACTGGAACATAAAAGCAAAGTAAATAAAAGGTTTCACTACATTCATGACAGATTTTTGTCATGAGAGCTTGTGGATTTTTTCTTAGAAGCCAAAATCCTGCAGCAGGAAATATACTTCAGATAGTTATTCTTCTGCTACTAAATGGTTCATCCAGTCTTTCATTCCATGCTTCTCAAGAGTTATTAAAGCAAGTGTTGGCATTACATCACCTCTACATAAATGTTGCTATTCAGAAAAATGGTTTCTAAAGTAAGTATTATTATTAATAATGTTATATTGTTGTTACTTTATTTCTGAATTAGTAAAACAGTTCTTGAATGAAGCACTATGACTGCTTATTTTTTTTAATGCTGGGTATCTTAATCACTTTGACATTGTGATGCAAGTCATCTATCATTCTATCATCGCTACCATAAGAAAATGCAAGTTCATTTATTGTACTAATGCAGGCATTAATTTCAGTTTAGGAGACTTTTAACACTTAGTGAAATAATAACCTTTTTAGTTTACCATACACTTACATACAATGAAAAGGAGTCTGTTTATTGATAGATAGTTTTATTCAAGATTATTGACATCTACAATATTTTGTACAAAATAATTTTCAAATACTTTAAGATACATAAAACAATGACATAAGATTTGGAATTTGTACTGTTAAGTCAGATTTCTGCAGTAAATAAACACATTCCAAACTATATAACTGTTGTGTGTGTGTGTGTGTGTGTGTGTGTGTGTGTGTGTGTGTGTGTGTGTGTGTGTGTGTGTGTGTGTGTGTGTGTGCAAGAGACACAGAGAGAGACAGAACTAATGTCATTGGTAGTGGTCTAAAATTGTTGTGATGGAAACATTTTACTTTATTTTATTGTGTGATGGGTTTGGAGCCACCTTTGTGCAGGATGTTGTATGCTTTGCTTTGCTTTCCACAAAAGTTAGATTTTTCACATTTTAATAAAAATCATCTTGCTTTCAGTGAGATTATAAGATCATAGGAAGTTGCTAGGATATTGGCACTGAGGCCCTCACAAGACTAGCCAAGAATTTATCCCATGTTCTGACAACTCAGCACCCGATTCCCCTGTCCAACAGGGACACAGGTGGAATCTCAGGGGTGTATTTTCTGTGCTCCATCCTGTTATCCAGGTTGGGCTTAAAAAGGGTTAATGAGGTACTCTGCTTGACGTGGAGAGGGATTCTATTACACAGAAGGAGGAGTCTCTGTGACACAAACTAACCTGCCAACAAGTCTTATTGATGTCACAGACCAGGTTGAGGTCGTAGGTGTGGGTTACTCGAGTGAAGCTTGACTTGTGGATATGCAGCAGTCCCATCAAAGTGGGGTCTGAGATTGCTTTGTATGCCAGACAGAGGTCACGTCTCAGGAGTTTGTATGAGACTGGGTAGAGGGACAGGGCTTTAAGCCTATCTGTGTAGGGTAGATGTTTGAGGCCCTGGATTCTCCTGGTGAGGAACCTCTGTGAGTTCTGCAGCTGCTGCATGTGCTTTGTGAGGTACATGCTGAAAGGGGCATTGTACTCAATAATGGGTCTTATAAGGGAAGAATACAGGGATGTTATGACCTCATTGTCCCTGGATGACATACCCTTACTAATGAAGTGGGCCATGTAGACAACTTTCTGTACAACAAAGGCAATATGGTGGTCAAAAGTCAGTTTGCTAATCAACCTGGGTGCCCAAGTTCCTCATGATTGATTGCATGCTTAGGAATCTGTTATTATCATGGTAATTTGTGAGGATGTCACTCCCAAAAGGGGATGATGATTAATTTTTTGGTATTCAGTTTGAAGCCATGTTTCTCGCACCAGTCATTTGTTTGGGTGAAACCCTCTTGGAAGATATCCACTAGAGGAATTGATTGCAGTCATCTGCAGACTTGGTCAGCCATAGCCCACTTTTTTGGCCTGCACCTCAGAAAAGTATATTTGAAACAATAGAGCCCCCAGGACAGATCCATGTGATACACCGCTCATTACGGGTCTACTACTTGAGGTGGCTTCACTTATTTTGACTAGGTGGCTTTTATCAGTGATCCAGTTTGCTACCCTTCTGGTAACATGTGGATTGATGCCTAGCTGAGAGAGAGTTTATCTATAATACCCAAGTGCGGAATAGTATCAAAGGCTTTGGCCAGGTCAAATTAGGTGGTGAGCACTGTCTTCCCCTCATCCAAGGCATTGGTGACTGTCTCAATGACCACCTCTTGATGAAACAAAACTGTGTGAGATCGAGTGTTTAGAGGTTGCTAATATCCTTGTTAATGAGGTCCATGATAATCCATTCCATGGCCTTACAGATCAGGCTAGTTAGGCTGATGGGTCTATAATTTTCTGGATCAGTGGATGCTCCACCTTTGTGCAAAGGGATGACAGTAGGTGTCTTTCACTCTGCTGGGATGGAGCCGGTACTCAGGTTACGGTTGTATAGGGTGCCTAATGGTGCTGCTAGTTCCTGCCTGAGTTCATGTAGGATGCAATAATCAAGCCAAAAAGGAGAAATAACATGGTAAAAAATGTCGCCAGTAAACAGAAGCACCAAGCTAAACTGATCCAAAGCAGGAGGTTTTATTATAAACACGATAAGCACTTAAACACGATCAGCACATAAAAGCTCCAAAATCACTGCGTTTTCATAAATAACTTCTTCAGATGCATACCCAGTAGTGTTGTAAATTAATGTATATAAAGTCACATCATTTTGAATCATCCAATAACTAAGCAGCATTAATGGGTATGTATCTGATGAAGTTTTTTTTATGAAAACACAGAGATTTCTGAGCATTTATGTGTTGACCGTGTTTATGTGCTTATCATGTTTATAATAAAACCTCTGCTTTGAATGAGTCTGGCTTGGTTTTTCATGTAGGATGCATCCTGATACTTAAACCTGCATTTTTTGTTATATGTTATCAACTTCTAACCCCTTGGATTAGTCTCACTAATGTAACAGCGTTGTACCTTGTTTACATCAATTTTGTATATATGATTTTGTTATTTTATTATTGTTCTCATCGGAGCTTATCTCCCCGGGTCTCTACTGAAAATGGACATGTATCCAGTTAGACTAGCCCAGTCAACTAAAGTAAAATAAAATAAAATAAATAAATGTTATTGGGTCCCATGGAGGCTGTTTGCCTTTGAGAGGATAGTGATGACTTTCCCCCTAAAGACATGGGGAGGGGGCAGGTGCTGGGAATGTTCTGATTTACTGATGGGGGGACAGAGGGGAGTAGTTTTCACTGAACCTGTCTGCCAGCATGGTTGGCTATATCTACTGCATTTGTATATGTGGTATCCTTGACCACCGGTTCTGAGCAGATCTGAATGCTTCTTTTGAGATTAAAGACATATGTGAAGAAGGCTTATGACTGTCTTTAGTAGATGTGGCCAGACTGGACTCAAAGTTTTCTTTGAAAGATTTCACTAGTGCTCTTATTTGCTTGTTCAGGCTAAGGAGAGAGTGCTTTCAATTAGGCACCGGCTCCTTCTTGGCACTGGACAGCATTTTTTTCCTTTTATTATAGAGTTTATTTATTGCTGATGTCCACCAGACAGGTTTACTCATCCTTGAGGAGGAGGATTTTGTTATGTCTGGTATTCCTGATTTCATACAGCTATAAAAATGCTTGTATAGTACTTTGGTGTAGGCTTGGACATATGTGCTAGTTCCTATGGAGGTGCAGGGGGGCTGTGAAGCTGTTTATAACTTCCCTCATGAAGCTGTAATCAGTTTGGGAGAAATGTTTGTTTGATCCTAGCCTGGGGGGGGGGGGGGTTCAGGGGAGATGGTGACTTTGAAAGTGACCGCTTTGAAGTTGGATCTTACCGAGGTGGATGACACACTAGGGATGCTGCAGTGGTTACTCATGTTGGATAATACCAAGTCCAAGATATAATCCCCTCTTATGAGGGTGTCGATCAGCTGATCCAAGGCATTTTTATTGACAAAATCAAGGAATCTCTGTGCATCTGTGTTTTGGCATGAGTAGTTCTTCCAGTCTATGGTTGGATAGTTAAAGTCGCCCAGGATCAGGGTAATGGGTCAAATCTTGATATATTCAAAGAGGTCCATATAGGTGGAGTGGGCATCTTGAGTCAAAGATGGGGTCCTGTAGCTAGCTATGATTTGAATAGGGGTGTTGTCAACAGTTAACTGCACCTAGAGTGGCTCTTGTGCATCATACTGTTTGAGCAGCCTGGAGGTGTGTATGTCTTTAATAAATATTGCAACTCCACCTCCTTTTGCTTTGCTGCCCACAGTTTGGGGTCTGAATGTATAATAGGATGAGTAACCTGGTATGGCTGGGGTGCTGTCCACAGCTTTGAGCCATGTTTCTGTGACTGCAATAATGCCAGCATCTACCAGGGTCAAGAATGCTTGCAATGAGTGCAGTTTCATGTTTAGACTCCTAGTGTTTAGCAGCATGACCTTTAATTTGTGTTTTGATGAAATTCGCATGTTGGTAGTTTTGACCTCATGGCATTGCCTAAAAAGGCACTATGGGGGAGGCAAGATCCTTTGCCAGAACCCTGAACCAAGGGGATAGATGCAGGCCATCTCTGGCAAAGCACCGTGATCTGTCGATCATGTCTTCCCAGGCTGTCAGGTACTGGTTCCTCTTGGAATGACACCAGAAACTAAGCCAATTGTTAAAGTCAATCATTTTCTGTTTGTATTGAGGCATCATTCTGGGTGACAGTAGAATGCTGTTTAAGGCAAAGAACATACCTGAGTGGGACACACATTCAGTGAGCTCGATCATGTCTGTCTTCATATAGTCCAGGGAGGGATGTCTCAAGTCATTCATACCAACATAGACTATGACAGAGTCATAACAGTACCTGTTGTTGAGAGACTTGAGTGCATGGGTGCTATGGCCGATTCTGCCACCCGAAAAACAGCTCACTGTGACTTTCTCCTTATCCATCCTGTGAGGGGCACATCTGTGTGTCTTACAATGGAGTCTCCTATGACTAGTATATTGGGTTTTTGTTTAGGTCTTAGTGGCTGTGAGACACAGGTATTCAGACTATGTGTGGTGTGTGGTGTGGTGGGCAGTGGAGTTCGTGTGTGCTTTTGCATCAGAGGTCTCTTTTGTTTGAGTATGTTTTTGTTGAGGACCTCCGCATATGTGAGTATGTGTTGTGTAGGTTTGGGTGGTGTTTGAGGTGAGGTGTTTGTGTTGACAGCCTTATCAGTGCCAGATATACCAGCTTGTGAGGGAGACAGCATAGACTATAGGTTATTAATGTAATTGTATCTCTCACAAATTGTGTCCTTGATAGTACTAGATGGTCGTCTGTGTACATGAGGCAGTTGCTTCAGTTTCAGTTTGGTCTGATCATCTTAAGTCTGTTATTATGCAGATTCATCAGTTAAATTTTAAATTTATGGAGGCTGTAGACAGTAGCATGTAGTACACATGGCATATTTTGACCTAGCCAAGGCCTTCAACACCATTCCTCATGCTGGCATAATACAGAAGCTAAATACTTTAAAACATGAACTACATGTGTTAAAATGGATAGCAAGTTGGCTGACAGGCAGACAGAACCCACATAGTGCATGTTAAAGTAGCCTCATCAGAAACTATGAAAGTGAACAAGAGTGTCCCTCAGGGCTTATTGCTTGGCATTTACTTCTGATATCATTAAGCAGACACCTGGGATCCCCATTTAACAAAGTTTTCAGACCTTCAAACTGGGGGATGTTAAGTCATCTCTTGACACCTAAACTCTCCAGAATTAACTCTCTCTAGCAAATTACTGGTGTACTAAAAATAGGCAAAAACTGAAAAGTGTACCAGCTTCAATTTTAGTTGACATTTTCCCTCATTATACTGTATAGACAGCGCACCACTACAAAAGCAAAATGTAGCCAGAGACCTAAGAAATAGGGTTGATAATCCCTTTTCTTTTAATTATCACACGGCAATGGTTGACAGCAAACCCTTTTGCTCAGTACAGCTAATTGCCAATGGAATATCATCAAGGTCTAATGATGTTATCACTCCTCTGTACTCCACATTGATCAGACCAGTTATTAAGTGCAATGTCCCCCTCAGGATGTTTCTCATTAAACATATTATGCAGTTATAAATACCCAAAAGTTTCTTTCCCAAGAAGATCACAGGCAAAAAAAATCCTGTTCTATCAAGACAGACTGGAAGCTCTATTACTTTATGGAGTGCCTTATAGATGTTTGAATGGAGAACTATGATTTGCTGGCCACTTCATTAGAAATATTTTTGTTGTCTTAGACCTCCTTTTTCTCTGTATGCCAAATGGTTCCACCAATACTAGAATGAGGAGCCTACATCTTCACCAACAGATAAATAAAATACTCTCAGTAGACAGGTCTGTAACACAGTGTCTCCCATGCTTCTGGAATAAACGTCTCCTGCTTGTTAAGCTAAGCATTTCACCATCTTTCTTTAAATATAACAGAATGACTAGATGGGTATCCATAAATTTACTCTGGAAGGAACTGATAGGGCCCTATTGAAGAAAGGAGGTGCAGTCAGAGAGAGGGTACTGATATAGCATAAATAGAAATAAGACTCAGTCTTATTGTACTATCTCTGGTACTATTCATCTGTGATGTTACATTCAAGAGCATTAATTTGATGCTGCAATGGTTAATATCTGGAGACTTCGTCAAGTTTAATGTTTGTAACATTTGCAATTTCAAATGCCTTTAAGATATTGGTATATGTGGGTTTTCTGACACTAAATGCTGCTAAGTTGATTTCTAATTAAATTGTATTTACTTATTTTGTATTTATTTTTTTGTTGAGCACATTTGTCCAACAAGGCTACTGGTATCTTTTTGAGGAGTTGAGGTGGTATTCAAACGCCTAGGGAAAATTTTTCTAGGGCAACAAGGAACTTGTCTTACTCTTTTCAAAAAGTGCCATGGCATCTTTTATATCCACCTGAGCTACCAGCAACTCAGGCAAACGGGACCTTAATTTAATGTCTCGGCTGAAAGATGACATGCTCAGGAGTGCAGCAGATCCTTACTACTACATTGTGGTATCAGCAGTTGTCTGAGACATGCTAAAGTGCATGCTTGGAAAGCTTTATGCATTGTTATGATAGAATAAACAAATGCATGCTTGCCTTCTTCCTCTAGTGTCATACATTAACTTCATATTTCTGAATCAAGTTGTTGGTTAACCTTGTTGCTTAATAAGGATGAAGTTCTACTTAAGTAACTGT
>NC_056727.1:1030151514-1030246514 GCF_019279795.1 Protopterus annectens | reverse complement strand
ATCTATATAAATCACATCACAGCAGAATTGTCCATTCATATCTGTTATTATATTGTGATAGAACATCATGTTACAGGTGGTAATAGATCTATTTTCAACATACGCATGCTGATATATGGTTTCAAGTCCCAACATATCCAGTTCTGACAATAACTTATCCAGTATTACCTTCTCCATTATTTTTCCACAACATGAAAGTAGACTTAATGGTCTATATGATTCTGGGTTTGTCCTACTCCCCTTTCCCTTGAAGACAGGTTTAATAAGCTCATGTCTCTAATCTTGAGGAATCTCCACATATTTATATGGCTTAGTGAATATTAGATATAATGGTACCATAAGTTCTTGCTGAAGTGTTCTCAGGTCATTTTTATTAATTCTGTCTCCACCCTGTGCTTTGTTTGGATCCAATTTGCACAGTTCTGTTTCAATATAATCTAATTTCATTCCAGTTTCTGAATTTACCTGGATGTCACTAGGACAACTTATTACCTCTTTTGTGGAACCAAACTGTTCTGTATAAGATTTTGTAAATATATCTATAATGTGTTGTGTCTGAGAATAAATTTTAGAGCCTGCACACAGTTTATCAGTTTGTGTTTTTACTACTTCCACATCTTATGTATCTATAAAAAGGTTTCCTATTATACACAATATCTTTATATAAATTTTCTTCAAATTTTTCTTGATCTTGTCTCACATTATGCTTACTCTGTTTGTCCAGCTTGTTTATTTCAGTTCTTAAAGTTGTAGTTTGACTTCTCTTCCATTTCTTATATTTTTTGTTTCTCATGTTAATCAGATATCTTGTTCTTATGGAAATATATGCCTCTGATGTTGTATGCCTAGATCCTGATGTTAAACATTTTTTTTTATTTTTTGCACTCAATTTCTCTTTCCAAACTTTCCACAGTCTATCTGCAGTTTTTCCACTGAACACCTCACTGCATTTAGTTTTACATAGTGAATGTTTTGCATTGGTTTAGATTTCAGTGTGGCAGAATTATCTAGCAACAAATTAACCTTTATAACCCCATGATCACTGCACATCAATGGTGATAAAACTTATCTTGAAGTAACAATAATTTCTTTAGGAACACAAACAATGTCTAATATGTGCCATCCCCTGGTAGATTTTTATTTTATTTATTTTACATTTGTTAACTGGGCTAGTCCAACTGGATACATGTCCATTTTCAGTGGAGGCCCGAGGAGAAAAGCTCCACTAACTACTACTTAACAAGTTAAAGAAAACATATACAGAATTATGCGATAAAAGGAAACATTTGCTTAAAATATCTTTCAGAATGTATATACACAAGAGTACAATATGAGACTTCGCAGGAGAGATAGGTTAGATAATTTACTAGGTTACAGTATTACTGCTTTATACTGAGAAATAGAAATAGATTATGATAGATTGAGATGAAACCTGAAAGAGGAGAAGGAATATTACAGAGAGGTAACTCATACAAAGTAATGGAAGTAATACATGCACATAGAAAGAAGGTAAATAGAGAGTGAGAGGGATAGGTAGAGGAAATTAGTGTGAGTTAGAGTTTAGTCGTGGTTAAAGCATGGACATATCCACTGATTTTTAAGATAAATTCTTAGTTTTTGTTTGAACAAAGCAGGGGTAGGCATAGAAGTAAGTTCAATAGGAAGTTGATTCCAGCGTTTCCCAATGGCGTTAGAGAAAAGGGAGTCACCAGCAAGATTGTTGGATTTAGTTAATGTTACTAGGAGTTTGCTTGAGGAGCGAAGTGAATTCAGGTTAGAGTAAGGGGTCAGAAGTTTGGAAAGTGCAGGTGTGTTGTTAGGTTGATAGAAGGCTTTATGGACAAAGGAAAGTTGGGAAAGAAGCAACATATTTTCTAGTTCTAGCCAGTGAAGTTTCTGAAGGTTCAGACAGTGGTGAGTTCTGAAAGGAGTGCCAGTTGCAAATCTGGCAATGCTATTATATGTGTTAGTCAGTTTAGAGATTGTTTTTCTTCAGGTTAGTGAAAATTGATGAGGCATAGAGAAGAGTTGAAATAAGGTGAGAGTGGGCAAGGGTAACTTTTGCTGTGGGGTTAAGAATGTTTTAATTCTGTAGAGGAGCCCAATTTTTGTTTACAGTTTTAATGGTATTATTAATGTGACAATCATAGGTAAGGTTGTTATCAATCGTGACACCTAGTAGTTTGGTAGTAGAGTCGGCTGATATGAGGGTGCCATTAATAGATAAGATGGAGAAGTCTAATGTGGGGACCTAGTAGTAGGTTTAAAGAGGAGGAGTTTTGTTTTTTTAGCATTTAAAAGTAGGCAGCGTTTTAAGAACCATGCTTCTACTTTGTGGAATACATTTTGAGTAATAGTTTGAAGCTCAGGTATGGATTTTGCGGAGCAAATAAGAGTGGAGTCGTCTGCATATTGTATACAGCTAGCTTGGGGAATAGCTACTTGTAGGTCATTTATAAAAAGGGAGAAAAGGAGGGGTCCAAGAATAGAGCCTTGAGGGACACCAAGAGAAATTGGGAGAAGAGAGGAAAGTTTGTTATCCCAGAGGACTGCCTGTTTTCTGTTAGTGAGATAGGAAGTGAACCAATGGATAGCCTTTGGTTGTAAAGCAAGAGATTCCAGGATTTTTATGAGGAGGGGTGGTTGACCATGTCAAAGGCTTTGGACAGATCGATAAAGAGGGCTGAAGATAGAATATTATTGTTGCGGTTTGTGTTTATAAAGTCAGTAAAGGAAAGGAGAGCAGTGGTGGTACTATGAAAAGGCCTAAAGCCGTGTTGACAGGGAGTAAGAATGTTATTTTTAGTTAAGTGATTCATTAGCTGGTAGTGAACACATTTTTCCATGATTTTTGCTAGGGGAGACAGGAGGGCTATAGGTCTGTAGTTAGAGTATTCATTGGAGTTTCCTCCTTTATGTAACGGTATAATGTGTGAGATTTTCCAGATGTCAGGTATGGTTCCTTCTTTAATAGTTCTGTTGATAAGGATAGAAATGGGATAGGCTATTTCCTTAGCAGCTTTTGGAGGAATAGAGATGGAAGTTGGTAAGCAGAAGGGGTAGATGGTTTAAGTTTTGGAGGCATTTTTGGATGAAGGTGGTGGAGATGGGTTGTATTATAAATGTTGGTTGATTAGAAGATGCAAGATCAGGGATGCTAGAATTGTCAATGGGAAGGTTGGAGGCCAGTGAATTGATAGTATTAGTAAAGAAGGAGTTGAAAGCATTGGCAGTTTCATGGGAAGAATTATTACTGGACCCAGAGGGAGAGGGAGTGGTAGTCTGTCCGGGTGGAGAAGTCTATTCAAGGTAGACCAGAATTTTGGGGATTATTATAATTTGCTTGTTGGAGGTTACTATAGTAGTTTTTCTTGTCAGAAAGAATAGCTTTTTTGGTACTGTTTCTTAGGTGTCTGAAAGTCACTTGATCTGAGGGAGATTTACTAGTTCTCCATTTTACCCAGGATTTGTTTCTGAGTAGCATTTTTTGTCTAGTTTCCTTAGATAGCCAGGGGGCAGGTTTAGTTTTGACTCTGATAGTTCGTTTTGGTGCATGATTGTCAAGGATTGATAAAAATGTGGTATTAAAAAATTGAACAGCTTCTTCTAGAGGAAGAGTTTCTAGAGGTTTCCAGTTACAGGCATTTAGTTCAGTGTTAAATAGGATAGGGTTAAAATATTTATTACTGCGAGAAGTTCGGATGGTAGGGGCGTTAGTAGTGGTGTTCTTCTTTCTTATGATATAGATTAAGTTGTGATCACTAATATCATCTGGCAGAGTGCCCGTTTGATATTGTAGTTGTGGTTTATTGACAAGAATCCAATCTAGTATACTTTCTTTGTTGTTAGGTTTGTTAATCCTAGTCGGGGTGTTTATTGTTTATGTAAAGCCATGGAGATTAATAAGAGAGAATGGGTTGTTAGTATTGACTGAGAACCAGTCAAGGTTAAAGTCCCCAAGTATTACAGTTTCTTGTGGGTAGGTAGATGAAGCCCAGCTAAGGATGTTTTCTATAATTACGGAGTTATTTCCAGGGGGTAGATAGATACAGATAATATAGATGGCTTTTTTTGGGTTCAGTTGTAGTTTTGATATAAGGAGTTCAGCCCTGGAGTTCTCCAGGGGAGTATAGGGTACTAAGGATAAATTTAGATCAGACTTAAATAGGAGTGCTACTCCTCCACCTTTGCGGGTATTACGGTCCAGTCTCAGAATGTTGTAACCTGGTGGAATGATTTCAGTATCTTTAGTGAGGGGTTTTAACCAGGTTTCAGTTAAACATAGGATGTCAAAAGAGTAATAATCAAGAAGGGAGTGCAGATGGGTGACTTTGTTGTTAACACTTCTGATATTAAGGTGTCCTATGAGTAAGGTATTTGCATTAGAGGTTGGTAATGGAAGGGATGAGTTAGAAATGGTAGGTGTGGCTTCAGAGGAAATAATAGAGGGTCCTGGGTTAGGATGTATATCACCATCTACCAGGGTAGAGGGGTAGTGTTTTAAGTGGTGTTTACTGGTAAATAGCAGTAAATATTTTAGTTTTCTTAGCATGAGATTATTAGGTTTAAGATGGGATAGTCTGTGGTATTTAGCTAAGAGGTAGCAAGAGGTAGATGTAATGCTAGAATGTGTGAAATTTGAGGTTGTTAAATCTGAAGCAGTTTGTTTGGAAGAAGTTTTAAAGTGATAATTATACTTTATTTCATAAGAGGTCAGGAGATAGGGTAGTATGAGTACTAGAAAAGAGATAGACAGGGGTAGTAGCTTAGCTGGATTTTGTTTGATTATATAGGCCATGGATGCCATTGTATAAGTTTTAGAGGACAAGTTGAGGAGGGGATAAAAGGAACTACTAGGCCCAAGATAGGATATAAGTATAGTAGAAGTTAATGAGAAGAGGAAGAAGGAGCTAGAGTATAAGTCCAGGTGTAGGAGGGAGGGGAGATAAGAGGGAAAGGGAGTAAGGTAGTTACTAGTGGGTGGAGACTAACAAATAAGGACAGGGGTTTGGATAGGTGTGTTTGTATAGGGGGTGTGGTAAGTGAAGTATAAGGGTAGGGTCGTGGGGTGGGTGGGATAAGGGGTAGGGAGGGAGCGGAGCGGGGCAGAAACAGTTAGAGTAGAGAGAGCGTAGCCAATCAGTTCAGCAGAGGAGCTGAAACACTACGTAGATAGGAAAGTAGGAATAGGAGCTTAGTGAGAGAAATGATAGTTAGATATGCAGGTGAAAAACATAGAAGGAACAAGGTAAGTATACAAATAAAGGTACAAGTATTATACAGGGAAGAAAAAAAGGTATGCTGAGGGAAAAGAAAGAGGGGTTAGAAAGATAGAATATAGTCAGGATTCAGTCACGTAGTTTGAGTAGGAGGAAAGAGAAGGAGATACAGCAGCCAAGAGTGTACAAGATGGGAAAGGAGAGATTAAAAAGGATGAAGGAAATCAGGACTACCTAGAGAAAGGTGAGGGTAGCAGACACAGGTGACTCTAGTCAGGCAGGAGCATGAGGGAGTATGACACCTGGCTAGATATGAGTGGAGAGGGGGAAAAGTTACTATTATAATGCTAGCAAGCAGGGGAGAGTAAGCAACCTTAGGTGGTTCCACGTGGGTGCTGCACACGATAGGGTTATAATAAATAACAGTAGAAACAAAATTGGACATACAGCAAAAATCACTTTTCTGCTTTGACAATAGGACCCGCAGATGAGAGGTATTTTAAGGTGCTTTCTGGGTGCCGACACAAAAGGCCTTTATTGTAGATTCAGGGAGACAACTGAATACGTCAGCAGGGAGGGGACAACCCAAATGAGGAGCCCTAGGCTTCAAAGCTGGAAAGAAACAAGAGAGTTGGGTTAGGAATAAAAGGTATAAGGGAGTACAAAGCTAGTTAGAGAGTGAGAGAGAAGGTGCAGGAGTAGAGAGAAATACATTTAAATATAAGCATTTGTAAAACAGCAGCAACTATTGTTAAATATAAAAATTTGTAAAACAACATCAACAGGTCATGTGAGGTAGAGTGCAAATTTCACAGGTACAGCTGGTATGCATTAGTACAATTCCCTAATGAAAACATGCGCCCGGTTGGAGGCCCCAGGACAATGCTATTAGGATGTTCTTCATCCTAGTAATCCCTGTCTTCTTAAGTATGCAGGGTAAAAGTATAGGATTAGCATAAAGCGTATATAAAGACAAGTGAACAAACACAGGGAATAACACTGACCAATGTAGAAGGTAGATGCACACTACAATAGGACTTGGTTCAAAAAACCTCTTCTCAGCCTAAAGTACTAAATCAGCAAGAGGCTAGCAGATAAAGTAGGGTGCGATTAAACAAAACCAGTTAAGCTATGCAACATACGCAACATAGGACCAAATAGCAAGCACGCGCCCTGCTTTCAGGGAAACCGCAGTGCAATACAAGGAGTCAAAAAATATACAGATGTTCTACAATCTGAAGCAATTGTTGCTCCTGAATATACATTGTGAATAATTTCCTTACTAACGTTGAATCAATATTATTCCTGTCTGTTTCTGGTAAATTTAAGTCCTCAGCTAATATTATTCTTACCTCCTGTGTTTCATGCAAGAAATGTATAAATTCCTCTAGGTCATCTGCACTTGAGTTTGGTGGTCTATACACTTCAATAATTGTTGTATGTTCCAGGGTTGTCTTTATTGTCACAGTTACACAGTCTATAATATTGGTGTTATCACTGAACATGAAATAATCACAGGTCTCATAATTATCTTTAATCCCTATCATAACACCTCCACCTGATTTTTGTCAGAATGATTGTTACAGTAAAAACACATACCCTGACAGAACTGGTTTCCAGTCATTGTTCTTTAACTTTAATCATGTCTCACAAACAATAACAACATCAGTTTTGTTGGAACGTAGTACATTTTCCAATAAAAAAAATCATTATTAATGCTCCTGGCATTAACAACCATCACTGATGCATCAAATGTTGCTATCTGTGAAATGTTAAATTTTTGACCTGGCAAAAATCCTGCCTAGTGTTTGTCAAATATTGCAAAATATCTGCTGCAAAAATTCTCTTCCCTGATCTTGACAAATGCACACCATCCTGTCTGAACCCATGTGTGCCCAAACCAAAACTTGGTTTGGATGCTCTACACATTTCCATTTTTTAAAACATGACATTTTTTCCATGTAGGTATTTACCCAAAAAATCTTTTTATTTACAGTGATGTGTGACTATCCTTTCTATAGGTGATTTGTGAAAAATACATCCTAACACCAGTACAAGCTATACTATCTAACAGGGTTTTCAGTTCTCTACTAACAGTCAGAGAATCTTTGCGGGTGACATCATTCGTACCAACATGAATAAAAAATGGATCCATACTTCCTTACATTAAGGCATTCCAAGGCTTGTCTCACATCTTCTATTTTTGCTCCTGAAAAGCATAAAACTATTTGAGGCTGATTATTTTCTCTATGAAATATAAGTATCAGTTCATCTAATAACTGAATCTTCAAGTACAAGAATGTCTTTGCTGGACAGCTCTGAAGAATCTTCAGCTTCTAATACAGTAATATCTGCTCTAGCAATTGTTATGAAGGCTAGATCTTCATCACCATTAGTCTTACTAATCCCTCTGTTTTCATTGTGTATTAAATTCTAATCCAGCTGGAATTGTAAATCCACAGCCTGCGCCATGTAGTCAACATCTGTCTTTCTCTTTTTTTCTTACGGTAATGTTCTTCAGTCCTTCCATTTTCAGTTTTGACCCAAGTGTAACTAGGGTTTCCACCTTTTCAAATGTACAAAGTGGGACATTTTTGGTACAAATGTCAGATTTTGCAGGCCAAAACATACCCACGGCCAGTACAAAGGACATAACTTTACTTTTTTGCCTAAATAAAAGCTTATTCTTGTAGCATTTTATTTGCTTATTCTGTTTCTTATAACATTTAGGTGTTTCAGATACAGAATAACTGTTTATGCAACTATTATATAAAATATAGGAAATAATTTTGTCCTAAAGTCTCAGGACATTTGCCAATTTTACAATTTGTTTGCAGGACACAACTGCCCAAAGAGGGACTGTCCCTTGCAAAGTGGGACAGGTGGTAACCCTAAGTGTAACTCCTGTCAGTTACAACTGCATACCACAAATAAGGTAATAACTTTAACACAGCCTTAAGTATTGGATGGCATTTCCAGATGAAAATAATACTGTAGAAAGTTTAGTCATTAACTGCAGCAATCTAAGCTAGAGTGCAGCTGAACATTAAATATACCCCATGTTGAAAAATTGGGAAAAAGGGTTGCTGTTGGATTGTCTTAAATATTTTTATATAAGAAAAAATGTGTTTACACTGAAATCAATATTGATAGAATGGTTGAAAAATCAAAATTATTGTCACATTCTTGTCATTTTCTTTTAAATTTGCAGTCATGTTGCAGTGATTGCTGTCAATATCTACATAGAACATGGTGCTTTATTTGCCTGCTTAAGCTAATGACCTATTCCTATTAACATCACTCTGCTAAAGACATCAAAACTAATGGAAATATAAAAAGGACATAGTTATCTGGATATTCTGGTGTCAGTGACACAACAGCAACAAAAAACAGTAGTCATTGCTGTGCCTTTCCTTATAGACATAAAATGCATGTATAACATGAATGAAATATAAAAGTATTGTAGTAAGAATTATTAGGACTGTGTATTTCATGACCATTATGATAAAAGGCACTTGGGCAGAGTTGTAAACCTGGGAATAGCATTCATTGAAACAAGGTCTGAATTTTCCATGGCTCTTGATAAAGATTACATTTATTGCCCTTTATAGTCCTTCTGAAATGATATTTTCAGTCTAGTTTACATTTTGTTCATTTTCACTGGCACTAACATCTCAGAGGTAACCAAGTGCAAATGGAAGTATAAGTTAGTTGCTAATTTAGGAGCAAAACAAGCTCAAATTCTGGCTTCTGTTATTTCTGAAAATCAAGATGAAAGAATTAGCCTAGCGGTGGTGCAGCGGTAGTGTTGTTGACTCACAGCAAGAGGTTCTCCCTTTTGATTCTCAGCTGGAGTGCGGGGCATGCCTTCTGTGTGGAGTCTGCATGTCCTCCCTGCGGTTGGGTGGGCGTTCGAAAGACATGTGTAAATGGGCGTGCCTTCATTGAAGGTTGAATGTCAAGCTGGCACCTCAGCGTTCGTGAAAATCTACTGCCAATCATTAGTGAACCAGAGTTCCACTGTGGTGACCCCTAACCGGGAAAAGCCGAAAGAACAACAACAACAACTAAAAATATTTTAAGTTCTGTTTCCATGAAGGAGTCAAAAACCATTTAAAATTACTTATTTCTACTCAGAAGCTGCACATTTACTGTGTCATACAATTAATAAAAATGAATTGGGCACAATGGATTTCATGAAGCTTTTATTTCTGTATTAATGTATTTATTATTATTATTATTATTATTATTATTATTATTATTATTATTATTATTATTATTTTTAATTGGCATTGTGACTCTGTCTCTGTGTCCCTCTGTTGTTATGTCTCGCTAAGCCAGTTTCAATACAAAGCATTTGAATAATGACAGAGGGACAATATTTTACTCTTTAAGTAAAATATTCTCCCTCTGTCATTAGTGACACACACACACACACACACACACACACACACACACACACACACACACACACACACACACACACACACACACACACACACGATCACACACACACACACACGATCACACACACACACACACACACACACACACATGCACACACAAACTTGCACACGCACACATGCACACGCACACACTTTTGCATCTCTACATCATTTCTTACACACACACACACTCTCACATCTCCCTAAATCATTTTTTGTTAATACACACACACACACACACACACACACACACACACACACACACACACACACACACACACACACACACACACACACACACACACACACACACACACACACACACACACACACACACACACTGCCCAACTCTATGAAGAATCTGTGAAAATGTGACTGCTCATGCATCTTTTACTGAACTGTGTGGTAATTTATAAGCAGAGTGTGAAATAAATAAGTGCGACTGCATTTTGAATAACTTTGCAAAATTGATAAATGACTAAAATCTTAAATCAAGGCTACCCTAACCATTTAAACTGGACCTTTATTGTTTTTAGCTGATACTTGTAAAAAAATATGCATTTGTGTGTGTTGTGTGCGTGACAAATGTATATTGGTACAAATCAGAACATGTACAATTTATTTATATTTTTGTAAAGGACCTATTGGCAATAAACAGAAGTGGAGTTTCACCTTATTTCACAGAACTTCCAAGCACAGAAAAGCCTTTGGGAAACAGAATTGACAATAATGTGTTATCAGCTACCTGCAAGCCTTTCTACCGAATGTCCCTGGGGTTGATTTAAGTAATAAAAAAAATGTGTAATGGCAAACAGACCTTGCACAAACTGGGCTAACCACTTTCTCGTTGATCACACACAAACACACACAAACACACACACAGACACACACACACACACACACACACACACACACACACACACACACACACACACACACACACACACACACACACACACACACACACACACACACACACACACACACACACACACACACACACTCACATCTCCCTGCATCATCTCTAGCTAATCACACTGTGACAATAGGAGGTACTGCCAGTCATGCCAGGGAGAAGTAGGGCAGTGAATGATATGGGCAAGTGCCAACACAACCAGCTGGAGTTTTGTAAAGAATGATATGTCCTTTGAATATCAAACTGATTTATACAAGATGCTTGTGATATAAATGTATTAGAACTGTATGTCATTTGTATAGCAAACTGATTTATGTAAGATGGTTGTACTGAAAATGTATTTGTGAGCTTTGCCTGTGCTGAAATGTATCAACAGTGCACCCTGCTGAAATAAAAAGAAATGTACATGTATTAGTGTAACTGAATTAAATGCATATGTTTTAATATAGGACACTGAGATTGTGAATGGTTAACCAGCTAACTTATTTTAAGGAAAATAAGAGAAATGTAAATGAGCTGTTAAACCATTAAATCATCACCCCCTGTGATGTATAGGACTGTAGATGCTGGGTCTAGGAAAACCCTTTGTCCATTAGCTCAGTGAAAAGAGGAGAGGGCCCAGAAACTGCCATAAACATTTGGATGTGTATTGTGGCCGTCTGGTTGGATTCTTGTATTAGCATCAACGGGGAATACTGTGAGAGCCTAGAGTCAGGTGCCAAATGAGGTCATTCTGCAAATCATTTTGAATATTATATTTTACAGGGAGTAATCTCAGAATGTAGAGTATTCTGTTTGGGACCTGACTAGAAAAACGGTTCACATATTTCATCTTGCCTTGCTCACCTAAGTTATTAGGGAACAGTAAAATTCTCTTAGATTCAGTTAGGAATATAGTGAAGCTTAATTTAGATATTGCTTTTCTTTATTTATCTGAGTTTGTCCTTCAATGTTCTTTTCAATACTTTCTGTGATTTGAACTCTGTGGTTTACTATATATATATATATATATATATATATTCAACATTTTCATGTCATATTAATGGCTGGTTCTTCAACAGCGTGCTGGTGGAAATTGGGCTACTGTTGGCCGAAGAAGAAGAAGAGGAAGGGAAAGGCATGCCCGAAGGCAGGAAGAGAGGAGGAAGGTTAGGAGTGTAGTACTGAGGGTAGGAACTTTGAATGTTGGCAGTATGACTGGTATAGGGAGAGAGCTAGCTGATAAGATGGAGAGAAGGAAGGTTGATATATTGTGCATGCAAGAGACCAGATGGAAGTGAAGTAAGGCCAAGTGTATAGGAGGTGGGTTCAAATTGTTCTGTCATGGTGTGGATGGCAGAAGAAATGGGGTAGGGGTTATCCTAACGGAACAGTATGCCAAGAGTGTTTTGGAGGTGAAGAGCGTGTCTGATAGAGTGATGTTTATGAAGCTTGAAATTGATGGTGTAATGATGAATGTTGTTAGTGCATATGCTCCACAAGTTGGGTGTGTGATGGATGAGAAAGAAAAATTTTGGAGTAAGTTGGATGAAGTGGTGGTGAATGTACCCAAGGGTGAGAGACTAGTGATTGGAGCGGACTTCAATGGGCATGTTGGTGAAGTGAACAGAGGGGATGAGGAAATGATGGGTAGGTATGGTGTTAAGGAGAGGAATGCAGAAGGTCAGATGATTGTGGATTTTGCGAAAAGGATGGACATGACTGTGGTGAATACGTATTTTAAGAAGAGGGAGGAGCATAGGGTGACGTACAAGAGTGGAGGAAGATGCACACAGGTGGATTATATCCTATGTAGGAGGGCCAGTCTGAAGGAGATTGGAGACTGTAAAGTGGTGACTGGGGAAAGTGTAGTTAAGCAGCATAGAATGGTGGTCTGCAGGATGATGTCGGTGATCAAGAAGCGGAGGAGGAGTGTAAAAGCAGTGCCAAGGATTAAATGGTGGAAGTTAAAAAAGGGTGATTGTGAGATGGAGTTCTGGGAAGAGTTAAGACAGGCACTGGGAGGCAATGAAGGGTTAGTGAATAGCTGGGTAACTACAGCAGAGCAAGTAAGGGAGACTGCTAGGAAGGTGCTTGGTATGACATCTGGACAGAGGAAGAAGGACAAGGAGACATGGTGGTGGAATGAGGAAGTACAGGAGAGTATACAGAGGAAGAGGCTGGCGAAGAAGAAGTGGGATTGTCAAAGAGATGAAGAAAGTAGACATGAGTTTAAGGAGATGAGGCGCATGGCAAAGAAAGAGGTGGCAAAGGCTAAGGATAAGGCATATAGAGAGTTGTATGAGAGATTGGACACTAAAGAGGGAGAAAAGGACCTGTACTGATTGGCTAGACAGAGGGACAGAGCTGGGAAAGATGTGCAGCAGGTAAGGGTGATAAAGGACAGTGAGGGAAACATATTCACAAGTGAGGAGAGTGTATTGAGTAGATGGAAAGAGTACTTTGAAGGGCTGATGAATGAAGAGAATGAAAGAGAGAGAAGGTTGGATGATGTGGGGATAGTGAATCAGGAAGTGAAGCAGATTAGCAAGGAGGAAGTAAGGACAGCTATGACGAGGATGAAGAATGGAAAGGCTGTTGGCCCAGATGACATACCAGTGGAAGCATGGAGGTGCTTAGGAGAAATGGCAGTGGAATTTTTAACCAGATTGTTTAATGAAATTTTGGAAAGTCAGAGGATGCCTGAGGAGTGGAGAAAAAGTGTTTTGGTACCTATCTTTAAGAATAAGGGTGGTGTGCAGAGCTGCAGTAACTACAGAGGGATAAAATTGATCAGTCACAGCTTGAAGTTATGGGAAAGAGTAGTGGAAGCTAGGTTAAGAAGGGAGGTGATGATTAGTGATCAGCAGTATGGTTTCATGCCAGGAAAGAGCACTACAGATGCAATATTTTCTCTGAGAGTGTTGTTGGAGAAATACAGAGAAGGTCAGAAGAAGTTGCATTGTGTCTTTGTGGACTTAGAGAAAGCATATGATAGGGTGCCTAGAGAGGAGTTGTGGTATTGTATGAGGAAGTCGGGAGTGGCAGAGAAGTATGTAAGAGTGGTACAGGATATGTACAAGGGTAGTGTGACACTGGTGAGGACTGCAGTGGGAGTGACAGATACGTTTATGGTGGAGGTGGGATTACATCAAGGATCAGCTCTGAGCCCTTTCTTATTTGCAGTGGTGATGGACAGGTTGACAGATGAGATTAGACAGGAGGCCCCATGGACTATGATGTTTGCAGATGACATTGTGATATGTAGTGAGAGTAGGGACCAGGTTCAGGAGACCCTGGAGAGGTGGAGATATGCTTTAGAGAGGAGAGGAATGAAGGTCAGCAGGGCTAAAACAGAATATATGTGTGTAAATGAGAGGGAGGGTAGAGGAATGGTGAGGATGCAGGGAGTAGAGTTGGTAAAGGTGGATGAGTTTAAGTACTTGGGATCAACAGGTCCGAGTAATGGTGAGTGTGGAAGAGAGGTGAAAAAGAGAGTACAGGCAGGGTGGAATGGGTGGAGAAGAGTGTCAGAAGTGATTTGTGACAGATGGGTACCAATAAGAGTGAAAGGTAAGGTCTACAAGAGGGTAGTGAGACCAGCTATGTTATATGGGTTGGAGACGGTAGCATTGTCGAAAAAGCAGGATTCAGAGCTGGATGTGGCAGAGTTAAAGATGTTAAGATTTGCACTGGGTGTGACTAGGATGGGCAGGGTTAGGAATCAGTATATTAGAGGGTCAGCTCAGGTTGGACAAAGCAAGAGAGGCGAGATTGCGTTGGTTTGGACATGTGCTGAGGAGGGATGCTGGGTATATTAGGAAAAGGATGCTAAGGATGGAGCTGCCAGGTAAGAGGAAAAGAGGAAGGCCTAAGATGAGGTTTATGGATGTGGTGAGAGAGGACATGCAGGAGGTTGGTGTGAAAGAGCATGATGCAGAGGACAGGAAGAAATAGAAACAGATGATCCGCTGTGGTGACCCCTAATGGGAACAGCCAAAAGAGTATGATGATGATGATGATTAATGGCTGGTTCTTATAGAGAGTATCTAACCTTTGAGAGTACTTATATTTATTTGGTAACACTGTGTGGGCCATTCCGGAAGGCATAACCATCTTGGTGAACTACTACCATTTGTATTAATATCAATATTACACAGTATAATTGGACTCCCTTTGTTAAGGACCTTAAAAGTATCTGATTGTAGAGTGTCTGGTGGCAGTGAATCTACCTTACAGTCTGGACAGAAAGGGGCATAGCTGATAAACCTGAGCCAGCCTATCCCAGGTGTGTGTGTGTGTGTGTGTGTGTGTGTGTGTGTGTGTGTGTGTGCAAATTATATCACTCAGTGTGTGTGCGTCAGGTACTAGGAGCAGGGACACAGAGCACTGGATTTACAGAGATGGTGCTGGAGGACTTGGCTTGGACACTTGGCTGAGGACCTAACCCTGTAGCTGTAGCAGTGGGGAGTCTTATTGGGGACCTGGAGGGAGACAGATATGGAGACATCCAGACCCCAGCCTAAGCATGTCCCCTGTGTGCTCTTAAGGGAAATTGTACTTGATGCAGAGATGTCTGCATCTTGAAATACTGAGTGTATCCATTTGTATTCCAAGTGCACATCCCTCTCCAGTGTCAGTGATGAAGATTCAAGCTCATTGAGTACTGGCCCAGCATGGAGATGACACATAGTGGTGCCCTTCACATATTGGCAGCAGTGGTGAGAATCACACACACACACACACACACACACACACACACACACACACACACACACACACACACACACACACACACACACACACACATACACACACACTCCACAGCACAATGATATCTGTCACGTTTGCCCACACCCTGTCTAGGGTCAAAGGATGATCTAAGTTGGATGCATCTAGCAGTGACATGTTTTCTTTCTGTATTTCAGACCACTCACAGGCTGTCAGTGCAATAAAATGACAATTCATCAACAACATCAAAGAAGGAATATATTGTATTGAATGTATTTTATGTAGAGGTTACTTTACAGCACAACTATTTACTGATGGGTGCTTGACTATAGTGAAGGGCTTTTTAACATTTGGACTTCTGCAAAACATTCCCATTCTGTTAGGTGTGTAAATTGGTTATCTACATTCCTGTATGTGTACTAAGACTGGGTGTCAGTCTTTAACCAAAATATTTTCCCTCCGTCATTAGCGAGACAGTGGAAAAAACGTTGGACTTTGATGGCTTTGTAGTTCTGTCAAGCTTCTTGCGAATGACAGAAGGACAATATTTTACTTAAAGACTAAAGACTAAGTAAAAAATAAAAACATAAAAAATATTTTTATATAAAGAATGCTTTTTATTCAGTCACTCTAAAAAGTAAAACCAAGCAAGAAGACCAAAAACTTTGCAAAAGAAACACAGACAAGCTGATTTCAAAAAAGTATTCAAGATTGGTTTTGCTGATTCCTGCTAACTCTTCTGGTACCTCATTACCGTAATCAGCAAAACCAACCTTGAATGCTTTTCTGAAACTTATCTGTGTTTCTTTTGCAAAGGTTTCAGTATTCTTGCTTGTTTTTTACTTTTTAGAGCAACCAGAAAAAAGCATTCTTTATTAAAACAATCTTTTTTTTATATTTTTATTAAGTATATTATTGAAAGACATGTCATACACTGACCTTCAGGTATTACTTTATATATTATGCAGGGGGCATGGTAAGGTTTCTGACTCACAGATCATTTATCCAGGGGAGAAATGCGAGTTGCTTGGCTACACTAAATTTTCCCATCTCTTGAAATATGGAAAGATAATGCATTTGTGGTTGCCTTCACATTCAGTGTCATAAATGAAAAGAAGCTAGACCAGAAATGAGTAATTCATGTATCCAGTTAACAAGTAAGTTGAAGTAAGTTGAAATGAAAATATTTCTTGTTGCTGTTTTTATATATATATATATATATATATATATATATATATATATATATATATATATATACTTGCAGAAACATAGTTTAATACACTGTAGTAATGAATATAAAGTGTTATCCAAAATGATACTTTCTTAGACACTGAAAAAAATCACCTAATGACTTGAAGATGAACATTTTATTTTATTCATACCTTACCAGTGTCTAGTGAGATAATGTTTCCATGTGTTATAGCAGCTTGAGTCTCTGGATAATGTTATTAAGCCAGTACTGCATTCTATATATTCAAGATCCAAAGGGCAGCCTGCTCAGTGAAGCAGCCTACAGTAGAAGAGTGATGCTAAGCAATCATTACTGTCTGGTCTGTCTTGGAGGGGGGGGGGTGGATGCATACCTATCAACTGTACTGGTTTTTGCAGACTGTCCAGATTTTTGGTTCATATTTTTGCTGTGTTCCTCCTAAAATCTGTTTCTTTCTGGCACATAGCTAAGGATTGCAGTCATTATATAATGACAAACATTTGAGTTTAAGACTCCACATCCTTCCAAAAATTCATGCTAATGCAAAGCCTGTTATTCTATCAACTTTCTAAGTTTGCAAGAGCAATATTTAAAATCTGTCCCTATTTTCCCTCCATCATTTTAGGCTTTGTTCAGATTTTTTGCTGTAGAAGGTTGAGAGGTATGGATGGATGGATGGCTATGTCCTGCTACAGCAGCATCCACTAGAGTAATACTTGGAAGTGAAATTCATATATGCAGTGACTTAGGGGTGATTTCTCAGCCAGGGACTGCATATGCTCCAGTAGCACACTGCAGGCATGTGGAAGCAATTACATGCAATAGATGCACTGTAATAGGCATTGTGTACTCTCACCAACAGGATCATTGCAAAAATCATTTTTGGTCTCCTGCAACAAGACAGCTGTAGATCTTGACTGTTTTTCTATCCTACCAGAAGTCTCCCAATTCTAAGAGAAGGAAGATACTGAGTTGCATCTTTACATATTTATTTTGTTTAGCTGGTTGTCTGACTATGACTGATGATTGACAATCATGGCTTTTACCTCTTCCTACTGACATCTTCCAACTACTTTAGAAGATGTATAATGAAGGCACTTTTACTTACTTTTTTATTTGATTACTAGTTTGGTTGTCTAACTGCAATGATGCCTACTGGATGTTCTGGTGTGCTGCCTGATTAGGTAACTTGATAGTACATCAGTGCAATGCAAGAGAATGAATGGAGAGGGACAGTGCAGAAACAGAAGGGAACACAGGTGTGTTTCTGTTTCTTTACTTCTGAAAATATACCTGATTTTTATTTTATTTTGTCCTGTCACTTAGCATATTCCAATAGCAAGTCTGGCCATGCAATGGTACTTTGCAGTTGCTGGACTTTATTCTTTTGGTATATGCTCGATTTTCAATGGGCAAGCTGATTGAGCTGTCCAACCAGAGTGCTCTTTTCTGAATATATATGAGCCATCATTATATAATCACTCTCCCAGATTCACTAATCTTCCATGCAGAACTAGTCTAGTCCTGCATGGAAGCGGCCATTTAGGACGAGGACGGAAGCATGCCAGGCATATTAATGAAGGCATGCTGCCTGAATTCCTAATCCTACATGGAGCATGGACAAGTGCAGGGGGAGTGTCTGAGAGCAGAGCTCTCAGAATAAACACGCCCATGCAAAGCAGAACAGCAGAAAGTGTAAATAAATGAGCGAGACCGCTCATAGGTGTCCGCATATCCCCAGCAACAGTCCCCATTGTGTACAACAGCAACAGGACATGAAAATAAAAATAAGAAACCCCTGTATTTTTTTTAAAACTCTGAGTGCAGCTAAACGTAGGTGCACGGGTGTGCCCATTGCTTAGCTATGGTTAAAGCAGTGTAAAAGGCTGAAGAGGATAACAAGGAAGATATATGCAAATGAAGCAGCATAGTAATAGTATAGTGGCCAGAGCATCTGCCTAATGAGCAGGCATTCCCCGTTTGAGTCCCACTGCAGCAGGTACCATTTTCCATGTGAAATCTGTATATGAACATTTTGTTTTCATTTTTTTTTTTGCTGTATAACCTACTAAATAACATTTAAGTGTGAACTGGAGTACTGCATTAAAAGCACATGTGAAGTGTCAGTGTCATAATGAATAAGGCACTAGTAAGCAGGTTTTGCACAATTAAGCAGTAGTAAGCATATATAAGCACTAGTAAGCATATTTAAGTGCATTTGTGTGGGGGTAGGCATTGCCTATACAGATTAAGAAAAGTAGAAGCTAACTGAGTGTAAGAAACTCTAACCAGAGGTTACCATTGCTACCTGCCCGTCCACACAACCAGCAACTGCCAGGCACCATTGTGGAGGTGGGTGCTACCCACACACCGGCTGAGGAGTGTGCAGGTAAGGCCACAGGGCACATCATTAGACCACTGTTACATATGCATCCACATCTGTACAGGTAGATCATGCATCTCTGACATGTCATATATCTAGTTTGTTGCTGCATTGTAGTAATAAACAGATATGCATAAGTGGTATTATTGTGGACTTGTACTGTTGATGTACTGTAATGCTGCACCCACCCTGTAGCAATGCCACATCTGTGGCCACTGACATTGCATCTCTCACACTCTTATGTAGGTCCATCTGGTATACCACCAAGGTAGCAGCCTGTAGCTGATGAGTATGGTTTATGTTGATGCTTGCCAGAACATCGGACATGTAATGGCTATGGTATATTCCATGCACACATCTAACACACCTATCCATAATGCATGCTGTACATGTTCACGTATTGTTGCTGTTAAATGCACTGCATCACAGTGGTGACCATGATGGGGTATTGGGAGGGTATGTCAGACACCTGCAAGATAACTAACATCCTATCATTGTGAAATGTATCCACAGGGATTAACATAATGGTGGGATACATGGCCTACAGTAGGGACATGTGTGAAACATCACCCTTATACAGTGCAACAACAGTGTATATACCAGTATTACAATGGCAACTGTTACAGATCTACACTATGGCATAACGTATTACTGTAGTCCACATTATTAGCTGGGACTAGGCTGTAACATGTGGTGTTCAGTGTATGGGACACTGCAAATGAGCACACATGGGTAGGCCATACTTGTCAAGCATCTGCAAAAAGGCTGAAGGTGGGAGGGAGTGTCAGCATGACACACCAGTGCACTGCAGCAGGGATCCTAAGGATGCTAAGAATGGCTGTATCTGCACACAGTCAGGTTCAGGAACTGTGGAAGACATAACCATACCCCCACAGCAATAGTGACGGCAGTGTGTGAACACCAAGGGATGTGCACATTAGTATACCTTGCAATCATGCAGAGTTGGGGGACATGTGTAGGGAAGACTGACCATACACTGGCAAATGCAGCTGTCCCATGCTAGTATACCTCTGGCAGGAATAGTGACTGTTGTAGTACACATAACAATAGGTGCAACAAACCGTCATGATAAGGGTGGGCACACATATGCACACACGGAGTGTATGCATCGTGGTCTGCATCTGCACACGTAACACATTTCATTGACACTGCATGTGAATATACAGAACATATGTCACATATCAGGCTCACGTACTGTTAATATATGTGGTGATGTGGTCCCATGGCAAATCAAGGAAGGGTGCGTCTTATCAATAAGGGTGTGTACACTCACCATAGACACGGTATGGTCTGATGGTTGTCAGTGTAATAGTATGGGATTGGTCATACATGGTCTGCTGATGTTAAGATCTGTAAACCAGACATCAGGCATTAACAAATGGCATCTGTCCACATATCATCCCAGGTATGTGTTGCTGAAAAACATAGGGGCTGTGAGCATTAGAGCTGACATAACTGACATAGTACTACACATTCAGCAATGGGTTGTACACCTGTGAGGTTTGGTGCACAGTACATGGCAGGGTGCAGAACAGGTGCACAGAAATACTGTGTACATGGGTGCAGTGGTATCCAGGGGAAGGGCATCTCCTAGTGACAGAGTACATGCATCACACGCATGTATACTGTTGCTAGCATGCATTGACTATAGCTGCAGTGCATGCTGTTGTGTACCATATGTTATGCATGTTGACAGATGGGTAATGGGAGGACTGTGTGTACTATCTTTGTGCAACCTCACCTGTATGTGTGTATGTGTGTGTGTGTCTGTGGAGGGGGGGGTGATTATTTTGTCTGTAGGTTCACTTTGGTGAAGTGGAGGGAGGTTGATGCATGTAGGATGTGTGTGTGTGCATGTGTGTGTGTTTGTGTGGGTGTCCATCTATGCACATGTGTAATTGTGGGGTTGTTCATACGGCAGTACTTCCCTTGGGACCATGCAGTACATGGGCATGGACTGACACATGACACACTAGGAATACTTGTCTGATATGTAATCCCAGGACAGCTGATAGTATAATAAGGTCTATAGCATGGAACAAACATTGGGAGGGAAAGTAGACACCAGGTGAACCCTTAATATCGCATTCAGCAGAGAGGTGAATGACAAACCACATATGCAGCACTATAGATGCACTGGGGAATTACTAGACAACACCAGGGAGTGTATCCATATATTACAGTTGTCACATAATAGGTTGATTGAGCAGCATATCTGGCATGTACTCAGCAATACTTACACATAACACTCCACTGCATGACATTATGGAGTGAACATAGTAGCCCCTCACATATAGGGGCCATGCTCACGATGTCCGGTCATACACAGGGTGAACACTGAATGACATCATTGAGGCCATGTAAAACCTACTCCACTCAGGTCAAGGAGGAAATGGAATAACAGGTCTTGTGTTGTGATAGCTCGCCTAGGCATTTAGAGGAATGATACATTAATGAGTGGTATTAATGAGTGTATGTTACAAAGTGTGATGTAGGATTGGGAACTTATGGGAATAAACATGGGACTGTCTGTAAAATCACGGACAGGTAGATATTAATGTGGAATATGTGTGTGTGTGTGTGTGTGTGTGTGTGTGTGTGTGTGTGTGTGTGTGTGTGTGTGTGTGTGTGTGTGTGTGTGTGTTTGTGTGTGTGTGTGTGTGTGTGTGTTTGTGTGTGTGTGTTTGTGTATGTGTGTGTGTGTGTGTGTATGTACTGTTATGCAATGCTGTACAGGTCTTAATGTGCATTTCCCGTTTTCCCCCACAGGTGGTGAGGTGGGTCAGGGTCCCTCCTGCATGCAATCTGATGTTGGTGTCCATACAGACACCAACGATGGTGATAGTACTGTTGAGGCACAGGTGGGGTTGTCAGGGGCTGAAACTGTGCCATCATTTTACATCCCCCTCTTAGCCACCTCAACCCCGCACACAGTTTCAGTGCCTATACATACCCCATCACCAGTGGCTATAGAAGAGGGACAGTTGGCGGTTGGTGGCAGTGCGCAAGGAGTGTGGTATCCATGTCTATTGTGTCTGGTCACAGCAGGCATAGCCAGATGTCCAGCAGGGCACCACATAGGCAGATGCTCCAGGGTGCTCATGGAAGGGCCACTGGTCATCATGCCACTGGCAGAACCACCACAACTAGTTCACCAGTGCATGTTTCAGGCTGTCAAGGGGGTGCAGGCACATATGGAACTGTACACCAGACAAGGCCTGAGGCTGCAGAGGGCAGCTCTCACATCTGCAAGTGACAACTTCCATGAACTGTCTGGTGCCCTCCGTGCTCATACCGAGGTAATGGATAGTTGGTTTGGTGAAATGTTGGGCCTCATCGACTGTGGTTTGTCCATGCTTGAACATGTGGTGGGAGTGTGGTGACAGCCACATGGACGTAGGCCAGCAACACCAACAGCTGGTGGTCAACGTGGACGTGCTAGGACACCAAGGTTCTTCTGTAGTGGCAGTACCAGCCCCAGCACTGCAGAGGGTATGCAGTCCACACCACACCACAGTAGGCCATGAGCATGTGGTCCTGCCCATTTCTGGGATGGACCTGGTTCCAGTGGACATCTGTCATCATCAGGGGAGAGTAGCACATCAAGGCCTGTACCTGGACATGCCCATGGAACCCCTGGTAGGCACAGTCTGCATGTCCGTGGCTGGAGGCATTGAACTGCACACCCTGCCAGGTATGGTCTGTAGCTGTCCATAAACATCTGTATAGGGCAGCCACATGGCAGAACTGTGTGCATGCATGCCCACACACTATTCAAACACACCTAGGGCAACCCCATACCTGCATGTACCACATCACCATGCCCCATTCAACGTATTACACCCCTCACCCACACACATTGTGTCAAATGTATGGCCCACCCTCGGCCTCTGGCAAACCAATGACACACCCTGTGCATATGATGATACCTGTGCCATATCCCTGTCATTCATAACATTGATGCAGGAACAGGCCAATATGGTTCTGATGCACACAGTGACTATACTACAGTCTACCAATGTACTGCAGTGTACCATGTTGTCAGGAGTAATGTTTATTGCATATATGTCATGTAGTGTTGCCTTCCAGCAATGATGCATTATAACTATTAGTAACACTGGATGATTGTGGTCTCTATAATGTTATTCATTTGTGTTGTAGGTTTACATGTGTCAGCAGAAGGATGGTCTGCAGTTATATTCTGCAAGGGGTATGGCACTGTGGTGACACCATGGCTGTGACATATCTGGGGTACAGTTGAACACATGTCACAGGTTTGTATAACAGTTATTGCCTGTGCCACATGGACAGGTGACCCACTGGGACATATATAATCTGCAACCTGATGTAGACCCATCCACATACATGCACACTCTTACTTGGCAACACTGGGTCTAGACCCCTACCTAGGTATATAGTGCTACTGAACTGTGTGGCTTTCATTGCACACACCAGACAGAGTGTAGGATGACGTGTGTTCCAGGTTACTTGTTACATGCAGAACATCCCCGGACATGTACAGTATGGTAATGGGGGATGTAATGGTTATATATGGACAATACATAGTGTGACATACCATCATATATACATTAACAGACACATAAGCAGACACACATCCGAGAGACCTGGGCCTATCAGTGCTAACTAACTTGTCAGTGTGTCCAATGTGTTAAACGTAGGCTGCACACAGCACATGCATAACTGAGCTGGATTGTGGTATCAGTTACCTGTATGGTTGATGGTGACAGTAATCACCATCAAGTGGCACATGGGACATATACCGGGTGTACCATTGTGTAATGACAGTGTACACAGCACCCACATCCCCCAGTGGATATTGTACTCACTGGAACCCATGATGACACTCTAACATACCCAACATCACACATTGCCCACAACTGTGATACAACCCATTGTATATCACAACAGTGGTACTACATGGATATGAATCTAACGCACATGCCACTGGCATAGTAGGGTGTTGCATTGTCATGCTTAACCTATGGACAGCAACAACACTATCTGTACTACTGTGTGACAATGTGTATTGTAATAGGAGTATGTGGCCTCAGAATGTTGTACCCTAAAGATATACAGACATGCACACATACACACACTTTCCAGAACTCAAAGGGTATCCCATGCCTATTGTTCCATTTGTACAACACTGTTGTGCTGGTACTGCAAGGCTCATGTAGCCAGTAGGGAAAGGAGCCTAACAGGGTACAAGTAATGTCTCATGCAGCAGCAGCCACATCTGACTATGGCAATGGGTGTAGCGGTGGTTGTGAAGGCCCTCATGGAATTCCCAACTACAGGTGTACTAATACACAGACACTGCTATCCTCAGTAATGCACATGTTCACGAGTCAGTACTGGGGTGCATCACTGCAGGTGGTCATAGCTGTGTACCTGGCTATTGTCCATTGAGAGATGGGTTGTGTAGGGGATGTGTGTACAGTGGTATCATGCCACCTGCCATGTGTCAACAGGCAATCTATTGACAGACACCACTGTGGTGACCCTCAGGGTGGGAGTGACATGCATCAGCCAATCCTCTGGGTGCCTCCTGCAAATGGCCACTTAGGTGATCCATTTGACAACACATGGTTAGTGTCTGTGATGGACACCTCTACCCAAGCATGTTCTTTTGACTGTGATAGTGTAGTGGAGGTATCTGTGGCATGTGGTGCGTACAGGGTGTTGTCTCCTATATGTGCCAGTTATTACACAGTTTGGCAGACATGTCAGTGTTAATCAAGATTAGGTTACCTGTACGTATCCCAGCTGGATACTTGCCATCTGCACATCTGTGCAGGGACTGATAGATATCAGCTTGGCAAGTAGCTATGCAGTAGGATGAATGTGTGGACAGATAGACGTTTGACAGCAATATGTATGCCATTACTACATGTTGGAAGCCCTCACTAACATGTGCTGTACAGATGGTAGTCTACAGTCACATTCCACATGTCGGATCTTTATCCAGTAAGGGATATATACTGTGACACAGCTCACACACCAGGAAAACGACAGTTAGGCCTCAGAGTTCAGCTATGCCTGCAGGTGTGCTTGTTGTCAGTACTACATGTAGCACTCTACTCTTGCCTGGGAAAGCACTATCAACAGTAGTACTGCCATGATACACTACATGCCAGTGTAACAGCACATACCCTGTGTTACTACCACTGTATGTAACACATTGACATGGATAACAGTGGTGTGCAGGTCTCATATAATTGTGTGTCCCAGACATGACTCTCACACCCCTTGCTACTGTAATGACAACACATAGATGCATGTATTGTACATGGCATTACATACACTTATTACAGATGTCATTACCCTGCTATGTTATCAGACTGGGTGGTAAAAACTGGTTACCAGGGCTAAGCCATTCTTAGTAGGTGCCAGCATTGCTGCAATATAACAGCTAAGCAGATTTGCGCACTGGTAAGCAAAATCGACATGGTGTAAGTGCCCATATGTTTAACCGTACCTTAGCACCGCTTAGCTTCACACAAACCAGCTCAAACCCACTTAAAGCTGCTCAAATCTTCCATAACCACTCTGTATCCAACAACCCTTGTTCTGCCCAGCATCAAAATAAACAGCCCTTGAAGTCCGTGAACCCAGAACCCTGTACACTATAGTCACAACAGTTAACCACTACACCATGACCACTGTGAAAATAGCTGTTGTTTTTCCAATATATTTGTCACTACACATATTGATTAGTATTGAACAATTGCTTTGACTTCCACAATTGTGTAGTACTTGTTATTGATATTACTGTTGCATCACATATGTTGTTATATCATAATGGACACATATCTGATACATGCGGTGAGATACATCTGGGAAAGTATGCACAATTGTGATGTTGACACATGACAGGAATATGGATATATACATATAAATATGTTGATATATGTCTACATGTACATACACATGTATATTCATACATATGTCTGTTTACACATCTGTATAGTGCATCATATATATGGCTATTTGTAGATCTCTTTGTATATACACACACACACACACACACACACACACACACACACATATATATATATATATATATATATATATATATATATATATATATATATGTGTGTGTGTATTCACACACACACACACACACACATATATATATATATATATATATATATATATATATATATATATATATGTGTGTGTAGATATATATGAATGCGCATCCTGTGTGTACAGATATACATATTTATGTAGATATCTGTAACAATATGTGCATACATATCTATTCAAATATACCTATTTATGTCAATATATATGTAGATATCCATAACTATATGTGCATATGTATCTGTATCTGTATATGTGTAGACATATATTGCTGTGTATATGTATATATCTGAGTGTTTATATGTATATATATATATATATATATATATATATATATATATATATATATATATATATATGTACATATCTATATCCATATATGCATGTAGATATGTATATGTGCATATATCTATATAGATATATGGATACATATATATATACATATATATATATATATATATATATATATATATATATATATATATATATATATTTACATATATGTTTACCACATGTCCAGAACATGGAGTCCTACCTCAGCAACAATAGTCCCAACCTCTTAGTGCAAGGGGATGTCATGTATGTGTTGCAGGTCTATATGTAGACTGTTGCTACTATAATATGGGTTGTCTTAACAGACATGTTGTGTGTGGGAGGTCACATCTGCTTTTGACGTGCGCCATTGGCTACTGACAGATATCCTAAGGACATCATAGTACAGTACCACTTCTAACACAGTAATGATCATGTGGACTACAGCAGAGATATGACCAAGATATTTGGACAGTCCGGCAATCTGTGGTCAGTCCAGAGGTGTACACATATCCCCTTCATGCAAGACATATGGACCATGCCTCCCAATGTGGATGTTAATAGCCATGACATGGGTATATCATGTAAATACTGGACTAAATATGCCCACACAGTTTATGCATGCACACACGCCAGTCTGTACTGACACATAATACCTGGTGGTGCAGAGGTCTCATGGCCACATACTACCCAGTAGTTAGTAATTTACATCTGTACATAATCCCACTGCTTTGTCAGAAATACACAACAGTTATGATGTCCTGGCAGCAGTATGTCTTGCAAATAATGGGACATAGCACACTGGATAATTACACTAGGCTGCAAGGAATGTCACAAAGCACTGTCCAAACTACAGGAAGACTGCCACAACACTGGGCTTCATTTTGTATGGGGGAATGCACATGTACCTGTTATTATAGTGGGCTCAACATGCATGTCATAGCACAAAGTAACAGACACCTGTGAGAAAGTGCATACCCACAACCAATGTAAACACAGCCACAACCACATATGGTACACAAGCTTAATATGACACTATATGGACTGTCTGATAAACACCATCCTCATATGTGCCACTCTCACACTACCCCTACATACACTGGGTCATGGCACAGTGTGGTCCAATGGCTGTCTGCGGTATGGGACACGTGTGTGTCTGGCCCTACAGACATGTTAGCCAATAGGGTACCATACACTGGAGCAGCATGTCACATCAGATAGAACAGGACCAAGAACAATGGCATCTACCGCAGTCTGTGCACAGCCCAAAGTATGTATGTGCAATATACATACTGACGACAATCTCCCTAAGTACACAGACCCCAGTACTGTACACACAACCGCAGAATGCCCAAGTTATGTCCTCAGAAACATCCCCTACTATACATAACATGTCTAGCAGTCTGATATTTGACTGGCTTGTTATCAGGTATGATATCAATAAATAATGATGTACAGAACATATGCACCTCTTACTGCATGACATATGTACAAAGGTTGACAGACTTGTGGCTTGAGCTATGAACATTGGCCCAATATTGGCATGTTCCATGCAATTGGCTATGGGAATGTTACCACAGCTGTTCCACCTGCAATAAGCTAGAGGATAACTGCAATTTGTGCAAAGGCCATCAGCTGACCATGAGCATCACTTAAAAAACACAAACTGCTGCCTAAGCAAAGCAGGTATACTACTCCACATCCACCAGAGAGGGAGTGAGAGAGACAGAGACAAAGTATATCAGGGAGGGGGTGGGAGAGTAAAACCTAAGCATGTTTGTGTCACACACCTACCAGTATGGGGTTTCATTCCCCTAACTGACTATGTTTTGCTATCACATGCCTATGCAGTTATTGCATGTGCCACATAGCTTACATGTTGGGGATCTATCCAAACGTATATGTGATGGTAAGTGACACCTGCAATAGTGATATAGTAGTGATACGGTAGGTATAGTACACGTGCCTGTCCACATGAACAGGTGTCAACGTCAAGACAGCCACACTCTCTCAGGGACCCACACACATTGACACACTTTGCAAATTCAGGAATACACTTCCTAACTAGTTAGTTTGCCACAATACAGTAATGCACAGGTATCATATGCACCACAGGGGTTATCCAGAGGTTATATGGGAAAATGGTAAGTGAAGGTGTCTGATATCAGACAGCATGCTTCAGTATACCAATAGGAGTTGTAGTGAGTGTGAATGTGGTCTAAAGCATCATACACCAAACACATAGACACAGAGTGCCAGTATTGACATGCATGGGTGCATTGCTTCACGGGTGTGTAGTGGTTGACTGTGCCAGAAGGCTATACAAGGCTAAGTGAATGGTATATCTTGGCATCAGGCCACATGACAATGGTCTGCAGTGTGGCTCAGGGGTGTAGTGTCCGGATTGACCCACACAGGTGGGTATTGTATTCACCATCGAGTCAGCTGGGTTACTATTGTGTGTTGACAGTGCTGTGCAATGCCTGCCATGTATGTGTTCTATAGTCCATGACATAGATGGTGTCTGGGATGTGCAAACATCCCACATGCATGTACAATGACATGTAGAACTGTACCAGGGGTGTCTGGCCCATGTTGTGTACACAGATTGTTATCATCAGATGTGCCAGTCCTGGCCTCATGTGGCGGGAACTGGTAATGGACAGCAGGTTGACCCTGCACCTACATTTATAGTATGATACAGGTATTCCCTGGTGTCAGTGGCATCTGTCTATACAGGACATGTGTTTAAGGCATGGCATGTCCTTTTAGGGTCACATTTGATGGCACCACAGTTGTTGCAGGCATCCAGTGGGGAACATAGTGAAGGCACACTGTCTGCAATTATGTGCCTATTGTACTGATGGACAGGGTGCCATGCTCTCTGTAGTCCACTGCATTCAGACCATGGCTACTATCTGTGGGCAATATGCAGGGTACTACTGACATAGTGGTTGTTGCCTAGGCAAGTGTGTTTGTGTATGAGAAATGGGTTGAGAGTGTTCTCTGGGTAATACAAGGGTTGCTTACTTTGTTCACCAGTCCTTGTTGTCACATGTAGGGGCATGGATTGGCACTCCAGCCACTCGGCTATTTGACATCTTTTATCCTTGTAAGGTGGACATTGTGACATATAATAGTGCCACCATATAAGAAAATTGCAAAACCCACTCCACAATGAATCCAGTTGTTAAACACTGACAGCCACCTCCACACAGGATATGAACGACAAATACAGACTCACACACACACTTGAAATGTTTGCGATTAGAACTCCTACATAATTAGTTTACCACACTACAGCATTACGCAGTTATAGGATACACCGCGGAGATTAATGGACCAATCCTTCTCCAAAGATGTATTTCACTGGGAATGACATCAGCAGGCTTGCCAAAGTAGGGCATTTGAATTGTAGTAAGTGTAACTAGCCTAAAAAGCATTGCTTCCTACACAGACACAAGCACACAGTTATCATGTCTGGGATTAGAACTCCTACTTAACTAGTTTATCACACTACAGTATTATACAGTTATAGGAAGCATCACACAGATTACTGGCTATTTTATTCCTAAAGGTGTATTTCAAAGTGAATGACATCAGCAGGCTTGCCAAAGTAGGGCATTTGAACTGTAGTGAGTGTGACTAGCCTAAAAAGCATTGCTCCCTACACAGACAGACACACACACACAGTTACCATGACTGGGATTAGAACTCCTACCTAACTAATTTATCACACTACAGCATTACACAGTTATAGGATGCCCCACAGAGATTACTGGGCTATTCTTTTCCCAAAGGTGTATTTCAAAGTGAATGACATCAGCAGGCTTGCCAAAGTACGTAATTTGAATTGTAGTGAATGGGAGTAGCCTATAAAACATCGCTTCCTACACAGACAGAGACACACACATACAGTTGCCATGTCTGGGATTAGAACTTCTACTTAACCAGTTTATTACACTACAGCATTACACAATTATAAGATGTGCCACATAGATTACTGAGCTCTTTCTTCCCCAACGTTGTATTTCACAGTGACAGATATCAGCAGGCTTGCCATAGTAGAGCTAAGGGGAGGGCATTGTGTGTGCATGGGCCATAATCCATTCATCTAGAGGTAGACACACCACACTCAGGTGCATGCAGGTTTATATTCCGCAGGTATGTGTATGCAACTGCTAGATGACTACTGCTGTGTACAGTTATGTTGCACAGCTAGCACTAGCACCACAGAGTCTTTAATGCTGAGGGATACCAGTGGCTTATTTCTACAGTGAGTGGCATTTACACATCATGTGGTTGTAGCCATTTGGCTGTGTGCTGGGTGGGACAGGCCTCATGATGGAAGGCTCTTTGTCACTGTCACTCTCTTCCACACATCTATGTATGTGGACTTTTGGCATATTATAGTGTGTTGTCCTTGGATATATGTTTGTATTCCCATTCAATGTGCGTTCAATGAATGACTGGTGCATACTGAGGAGTGTATGCATTAACATCTGCAACTGTCAGATATGTATGGTCCACTGTTGTTGGCACACATGGGCTTCATTTGTTTAAGTGTGTGAGCATGCCCAGTATGACCTTTCAGTATGTTGTTGGCTGACATTGTCTTCATTTCTCTAAATGTGTGAGCATGCCCATTATGGCTTTCTGTATTGAATGTGTGGATCCATTCCAGGTATATTTTACTCCAGTGCAGACTTTTGTGTTCTACGCCGACAGCTAGCAAACTGTTTCTGCAGGATATCTGTAGATCAGTTGGCAATATGGGGTCAAACTGTACAAGGGTTAATGTGTACTGTAGGTGACTGTGTCTGTGTTGCTTCTGCTACATGGTACTGGTGTTAGCAGAGATATTCAGACATGTGTACTGTTATACACTGTGATGTTTTATGTCCTCAAGTACTGTCAGGTAGACATTTTTGCTCACAGTGATGTCCTGGGAACACAGGGTGAATGCAGCTTTGTCCAGTATTGTGGTCAAACACCTACATCTTCCTGGAAAGTTATGCCATTCTGGAGGGGGAGCTTCAGACACTTGCTACTGTGTCTGTGTATCCAGTTCAGCACCTTGGTACAGTGATGGCAGAGGATCTCATATGTGTACATCTATCAATGTGACAGTATGGCCTTATCTTGCTGTGGCAATACCTCACAGCTGTACAGATTCACGCAAGGTTACCCAGAGGCAGGGGTCATAAGTCAGGACATTACTCCTATTGTGGTGTACGGGCAGGTTTGTAGCCACCCATTTTTGTGTTTGCAGCCAGGGAATGTATGTGCAAATGGCTGTGTTTCAGACTTTACACATTCCATGCGGCCCATGCTCCCACCCCACCCCCATAATTCTATCCTATTCCATACATTATGGAAACATTCTCTGATACTTTCCCTATAGTTATCACCTCATCACAGCTGTGTTTTGGTGTTGGTCAACAGTTCATACAGTGGGACATGGTGGACATGTTACTGTGGTCTGTCCACATGACCTTGCATATGGGTTATGTGGGGTGTGTTATGTTGTTATTTGGGTGTCCATGACATAACATACATTGGCAGTATGGGTGAGATGCAGGCCTTTGAAGAGGCCTGTAGGCCATTTGGTGGTGATGCAGACCAGCTGTAGCAGGCTGTTACATTCTGTCACTCCTACAGTCCCAGACTGCCATACAGTATATTCCCCAGGGGTGACAGGGTAGGTGTGCTAGGTGTTCATGCCAATACTTTCTATCAGTATTGATCAGGTGGTGTGGATGCTGGCAGGGTGCTGCTTACAGCTAGGGACACACCTGCATGGGACACCTGCACTGCATACTGTATTCTTTTGCTATTGCCATACACAGGTGGGAGTCATATTGTACCTATTCCCAACAACAGGGATAAGACCGGAAAGGTACCTGTGGGTGGTGTTTGCGTGAGCGGGGTGCATGTGTGCTAGGGACACTACTTGCATCTGACTCACAGATATGCATAGGGTATTCCAGTTATGCTGGCTTGTGCAGGGACATCAGCTGTTTCTCAATACATCAGTCCTATCACCTTTGTGAACTGCAAGTGTTCAGCCAGACAACATCAGTATTCTCTACTACAAGCCCAGATAATGTGATGCATACCTGTAATGGTGTGTCCATTTCACAGTTATACATTATACATTGTATGTCTGGGGTACTTTCCCTGTGTACTGCTTGTATATCTAACCCAACAGTCATGCCTTGTTCATCTTTCAGATGGTGACACATATTACCGCCATTCATTTACAATGGCTTACTGCTAGAATGTGTTATACTGGAGAGCATTGTCTTTGGCACTGCAGTTGTAAGGACTTGGCACTTTCATTGGCTGTAGTGGTCAATGGCCACCAGGTCAAACCTCAACATGCATACATACTGACCATTCTCACACAATATGAAACACACACCAACCTAATTCACACATACCTGCATATTGTACAAATGCTACAATCTATCCTGCTACCTTGGCCACCTCAGGTCATCTGTGCTCCATTGGTATTATACCTACACATACATGTTGCTGCATGTCTACATCGGATTGAAGGGGAGGCACATTTGACTGTTACTACATTTCTACATAGGATTGGGGGGCACACCTGACTGTTACAACATGTCTACATTGGATTGGGGGGGCACACCAGACTGTTACTACATTTCTAAATAGGACTGGGGGTGCCACACTTGACTGTTTCTACATTTCTACATAGGATTGTGGGGGGCACACCTGACTGTTACAACATGTCTACATCGGATTGGGAGGCACACCAGACAGTTACTTCATTTCTAAATAGGATTGGGGGCACAACAGACTGTTTCTACATTTCTACATAGGATTGCAGGGGGGGGGGCACACCTGACTGTTACTACATTTCTACTTAGGATTGGGGGGCACACCTGACTGTTACTACATTTCTACTTAGGATTGGGGGAGGCAAACCTGACACTTGCACAAGTTTGCTATGACTGTACTGGTATGTCAGGTACTCCATTTCATTCTGTATTGTAACCTATCATGCTGACTAGAGGCATATCAGTGTACTACAGGTCTTAGGTTTGATTGACCTACATATCAGTTTCTGACTTCCTACCCTTCAGAACTAACATCCCACTGCCTTACCTGATGTAGTCTATCTGTGTAGGCTTGGGGGGGAAGTTGCCCATAGCCATCATTCAGAGGCCTTAGCACGGTCTTTGTTTGTGTTTGTCTACACCTGTCCTGCTGGGTGAGACTGTTGTTGGATATTTGAACCTCCTTGACTTGCATGTGTGTGTCATATGTATACACATGTGGCCCGGCACATTTCCTGCAGTGGGTTTTGTCACCATGCGTAGTACTGGCTACTATGGTGACACCAGTATTTGTTACAGATCGTATGCTGCCACTATAGGTGTCTACTATCTGCTGGCATGCCATTCAGCCACCCAATTCCCTTGCATGCTCACATCCATACCGTAGATACAAGTAACAACACATACTACTCCATTTGGCAATTGGTAAGAAAAGTAACTTTACTTGTGGGTGTGCCAGTATTGAGGATGTTGCTAGAGGGCTGCCTGTGTTGGATGCACATAGTACACTCCCTACGCATTATCGAGCACAGGTACTGTAATGTTTTCATCCCTTTTACTGTATGTGAGAGTCAGAGAGAGATGTCATTCCCTGGGTCCCTCCTGTGTCAGTGTATGTGCTATGCATTGCCTCTTTGCCAAGGCCAGGGCATACTGGGCACACCACCATCTGCCTACTGGGGCAGCCTCAGGTTCTTCCTTCCCTGAGTCACTCTGTGCCTGTGCAAGCCATGGCAATGGTGGGGGGGGGGGGGCTGTGTGGCCCTGCCCTGTGCAGTTCCTGCTGCAGCTGTTTCTGCAGGATCATATTGTATAGCATGACACATATGATGACAATTTGAGTAAATGTAGCTGGGGAGTACTGCAAGGCTCCACTGGATGTGTCCAGGCACTGGAACCATGACTTGAGCATCCCAAACACACGCTCTATTATAATTCTGGTCTGTGCGTGTGCCTCATTATGGAGTTCTTGCTCAGGTATGTGTGCATTTCTGATGGGTGTCATCAGCCACGGCTCCAGTGCATAACCAGCATCCCCCACTAGGTGACTGTGAGGGATGTCCCCATTGGAAAATCTCTGGTACAGCTGCATCAGATGCCAGATGTGGGAATCGTGATCGGTTCCAGGGCAGCCAGCAGACACATTCAGTATTATGCTCTGGGTATAACACATGACCTGGCAGTTGATGGAGGGGAAGCCCTTGTGGTTGATGTAGACCGTGCCCCACTCACCAGGTGGTGCTTTGATGCATATGTGCGTGCAGTCTATAGTACCTACTACCTCATGGTATTCTGCTATTTGGAGGAATAAATGCGTATTGCTGGCCAACGCCTCATGGGTGTTGGGGAAATATACGTGATCACCAGCATGTGCTGACATGGCATCCAGTAACTAGTGGAACACCCTGAATGCTGATGCCTGTGAGATCCTCATGAAAATCTCAGTTGGCCTTTGGAAGGTACCTGTGGCTAGTATTCTTAGGCCTACACATATCTTGGTATCCACTGAGATTGGTTCCCCTCTTTTAGTTCTGTGTGCTCAGCGTGGCCGGCACAGCTCAACAATTTGCTGTAGGAGGTCCCTGTCTACCCTATAGTGCTCCACTATCTCCAGCTCATGTAGCCCCTGGTAGGTTACACTGGGTCTGTACACTCTTCTCCATCTCCTCACTGTAGGTTGATCAACAGCTCATCCTCACCACCCTCAGCCTTTTCAACATGTTGATGTATGATAGCTATTGCAGCCCCTATCATTTTGTTGTTTTTGTTTGTTAAAAGTCCCCTGTTGTATACACCAGTGGTGTACAGTATGTGGGAAAAAACAGAGGGGAAGGTGTTTGCATAGTTTATAGTAGTGTTCTGGGCTGGGCTGGTCTGCTGTCTCTGTAATTGGCTGATTCTGACACATTTCACCTACATGCTATGATAGTTATCCTAGATTACCTTCCTCCTGCTATTTTCTCTTCCCATTGCCTTCCTGTTTAAGCTTGGGGGTGTGTCGTGCAAACACAGTGCTCAAATGTGCACAGAGCTACTATTTCCTGGTTTACTTTTTTTCCCTATAAAGCATGGTGTGTGGCATGCACACCCACTTAGGCAATGTAAAAAGTGCTAGGCAGCCTCAGACACACCCCCTTGCTTAACTCTGCTAAGCTAAGGGCAAACCCGAGCCACAGAGCTCCAATCTGCTTACAGTATGCCTGACACACCCCCCTATGATGTCAGCTAACTCCTAGGCTTGCACTATGCTATTCCTTCTCTTACACTGTTGGGTGCTGACTAGCATTGAGGGGGAATCTGGGATTCAGTATCATACCCTTTATTTGCATAGGATTGCCTGCTGATGCATTGTTACAGGTCCCACAGTGAGCCTCCACCCTTAGCAACCACTATTCACTGGCCATGTTGTCTTCGGCCTGCCATTGAGTATAATGGCAAAATAGTGATTTTGGTTAGAATGCTTATTTCAGTTTTTTTTTTTATTTTTCGCCCGATCCTGTTTGCTCTCCCCTGCCCAATGCTTAAACAGCCGACATTGGCTAAACAAATAAAAGTCATTTATTTATTTTTTTACTGTTTTCCATGTCAATGGCCATATATATATCACCATTGGCATGCTTTACACGTTACATACACCCTTTATTTGGAGCTGTCATGGCTCCGTTTTGTAGTTTGCAGAAATGTACTCGGTTACTAACCGAGTACATTTCTACAGATTACACTAGTCCCGCACGGCCAGCTGACAGCTTCCTGGATCACACATTCACCTCATTTGCATGGATTTCACCTGCAAATAGGGTAATTTGCATACAGGAGCCGAGTAATATTAGTGCAGGAGCGCTTGTGCATGTCTCTGCAGCTTATTCCTGGATTGCACTGACTTTATTCAAAATATTTTGTTATTAGTTTTAATACCTTCAGATAAAATAAATAAGATATTTGACTGATTTTAATAGAAAAAATAGAATAGTATTTATATGTTATATAAAGGAAGTTGTATCTGTTATTTTAAACATTTTACATATGATTATGACTGAAGTATAGAGTTAATGTTAATATTAAACATTATAAGATAAATATAAGCAGAATTCGAATGAGATCTGGTAATTATGCATGCATATAGCTAGCACTCTATTTTGTAAATACTTGTATTCATAATTAATAAACAATTAATAATATGCATATATCTGATCATTAAAACAAAAATTTTGAAAATAACTGGCAACTATTTTTGAAGTTCAGAAGGAAAAGATGGGTTACAGGGACAACTAATCTGGTCTTTTTAAGCAGCTTTTTATTTTATTCTTTTTATCTTCTCTGATTCTTAATAACATAACAACAGTCTCTCTAAAGGATTTGCACTTAAATTATAGGTCATACTTGGGTCTGTATTACATTGTCGAAAGGCTTGTTTATTGAACGTCTTTTCAATGACATGTAAATATCGAAGGAGCAAAACTCTGAAAGGCCACTTCAGCAATTTTTTTCACAGGGCAAAAAAATTGCTTGGCCATCATCAGGAATTTGCCCTTTCCTCCACTGTAGTGCAATCTTGCAAGTGGTATATTTATTTATGGGGTGGGGGGGCACAACCCCCCTCATCGGAGGTGTGGGGGTGAATCCCCCACTTCTTAGGATCTGACAGTTTGTTTTGCTTGTGGTTGGCCAAGCAATATTTTTTCCCTGGGAAAAAATTTGCTGAAGTGGCCTTTTAGAGTTTTGATACTTTGATGTTAACATGTTGATGAAAAGGCATTCGATGAACAAGCTTTTTGACCATGTAATATAGACCCATCATACTCATATGAAGCAGAAGCATGAAATAGGTACAGATACTCTAATATAGAGGGTTAAAGGTAATTTGTTTGATTTTATCGACAAACTAGGAATAAAATATTCCATGATAGAATGTCTTAAGTTACAGTATGAGATAATTCTATTTTTGCTTTAAATGTTCTGTCAATAGATGAAGGTTTAATATCATTGTTTTTAAAGTATATAGCAGCACTTATTATGGATGTGTTTTTAGTAATATGCTTTTTTGTTATTATATGAATGTCTGATTTTAAATATCTGTTAATATTAATGAACTAAATAATCCAGTAAAGTGGGAGAGTCTGCTTAATTATTTGAAGTTCGACAGAGCTCAAATTGTATTTTTGCAAGAAATGCATTTACTTAATAAAATATGTTAATAAGCTATCATTAAATAATTATTTGATTTTAGCAGGTTCTGGTTTTAGATCCAAGAAAAGAGGCACTATCATTTTGTGGAACAATTCTCCAGTGATGCCTAAAGTAATGTATACTTATGTTGATAAAAATGGTAGGTTAAGTATTGTAATTGAATGGAATAAGAAATTTTATTCTTCAGTAAACTCTTATCAGATTCCAGTGATCAATGCTAAAGTTGCAAAGATCTATTTAGGCACTATAGCTTATTATATGAAAGGTGAAGTTATTATAGCCAGTGATTTTAACTATATTATGCGATAAGGACACCACTGCTGATAGGAAACTTAGAATGAGATACTCAGCTAAGCATTTATCAAAATTTGGGGGCTTAATGAACTAAAAAAACTAAGAAAAATAAACTCACTTCAATACACCCATTATTCTTATAGACAAATATTGATAAGGTTTTTATGACAAATAATTTGGTTTCAAATATCAATGAAGTTTCAATTGTGTCATGTTCATTGTCAGATCACAGTACTATCGTATTTAACATTATGTTAAAAATCCAGCAATCCAATAAAAGGATTTAAGGAGTGGTATGTAAATGCGATCAAAAATTTATTGGACATCATTATAGATGGCAAAGTAACTGATATTATCCTTTAGGATTTAATTAAAAGTTTACTTAAATGGTAGAGTTACAAGCTGGTATATAAATAAGAGAGTGGGACAAAGAATTACATTCACTACAGGCTATAATAGATAAAATAAAATTAGACCTAAAACCAATTGATTCTATCAGTTAGTCAGCACTAAAACCTTTAAATACAAAAAATGCTGAAATTCTAAATCATAAAAAATCAATAAACCTGGAAAAACTAAAACTTAAGATGTATTCAGTAAACCTATCAAGCTTACATAAACTGGCTACTAGATCAAAGAAAATGAATAAACTAAAGCATACAAAATAAATTACAACACTAATAAATAACAAACAAGAAAGGAAAACAGGTATTAGGAGTATTCTTGAGAGTGTTAGAGTACTTTATGAAAATATAAATAAAAAATCTAATAACTTCGATAATGATGAAATAGTAGAAACCTTTCTAAAGGTAAATATACACAATAAATTAACAAGTGAACAATTAAAACATCATTAGATCATTCACTTTTATAGAACTAAAAGAGCAAATAAAAAAAAATAAGGCTCCTGGCTTAGATGGTCTTATACCTGAATTATATAAACTACTGTTGGATAATGTAGTCAAAATACTTGAAAAGGTCTTTAGAGAAATAAAAAAACAACTTCTGAAGTTCTACCATCGTGGAAAAATTCCTTCATATCACCTATTGTAAAACAATATAAACACCGTATGAAATGTTTTTCTTATAGACCCATTTTGCTGTTAAATATTGAGTATAAAATGTTCATGTCTGTTTTAACTAATAGAATAAATCTAGTTATACCAAAATTAATTAACAGTGATCAAATAGGGATTTATTTTAAATAGACAGGCACACAATACTATAATAAGAATACATACATTAATAGGCTATGCAACAAAAATAAAAATAACTCTCTATCATTAGTCTTGATTTAGACAAAGCTTTTTGACGAAATCAATTGACATCATCTATTTAAAGTACTTAAAGAGTACAGTTTCTCATCTGAGTTACTTGCTCTAATTTCAAAATTCTACATTAATGCTTGTGCTTATGCTAAAATAGATGCCTTCCTTTCTAACTCATTTAAATTATAAAAAGGTACAAAACAAGGCTGCCCAGTATCATCACTACATTTTGTATTAGTAATAGAATGTTTCACTAATTTTATTAGATCTAATAAGAACATTAATGGCATCTAAGTAGAAGATGATCTTGAGCTAAGGATTCACCTCTTTACAGATAATATTTTGCTTACAATAGAAAATACAGATAAATCATTTGAATTTGTAATCATTTCTTTGATCCAATTTGAAACAATTTTGAAACTAAAATTTAATCATAATAAAGCAAGTACATTACTAATCAATAAGAAATTAAAAACAAAACTCATTATTTTTGTATCTATATTATTATATTAGGGTCTATAAGTAAAAAAATGGATGACGGAGAAAAAACAAATTTCACCAATAATCACCACAAATCTCCATACCAGGATCCAATGAAGGCAGTCCCACAACTTGGTGTAAAAGGCCAATATGAAAAACTTACTTTAGTCCACAAAGAAACTTTCCAATCCACGAACACGAACTAGAACGCTGTATATTTATAAAAACTTTTATTAACAGCACAGCACAGCACGACAATGTTCAAATGTTCCAAGCAGAAAAATTGCAAGCAAAAAGATTTAGCGCTTTCATTTCCATAACAGGAAACTTCATCAGAATCATATTAGGGTCTATATTAGAAGACCGAATGTTTATGTGATCGAACACCTAAACATCGATCTTCTAATATCGAAAGCAAAAAATGGCGAATGGCCAATTTAATGAAGGGAAAGATTTCCCTTGGCCATTCGCCAGAGTTTGTTATTTCCCTACTGTTGAATGATCTCAGAGTTGGTATATTTAGATAGGGGGGTGTGGGGGGCACATCCCCCATGTTGGGGGTGTGTGTGGGTGTGGGGGTGAAGCCACCCACTTAATTTAGATGTAAAGTAATGTTTTTTGTGTTGTGGCCAAGGGACATGTCTCCCTGGGATGTTTGACATTGTGTAGTTTGATATTAGGAGATCGATGTTTAGGTGTTCGATCACCAAAACAGTTGGTCTTCTAACATAGAACCACAAAAATATCCTGATTTCAATTGGAGTAAAACTCAGATTAAATATATTGGTATTACCATTACCTCTAATAGTAGAGGAAATGATAGTGGTGAATTTCCAACAGGTTAGTGAAAGTGTTATAAATTTAGTTACAAGCTGGAATAAATCTTTCTTTACTATGGAAGAATGTCTAATGCTAATTAAGATGGTAATTATCCCAAAAATGTTACTTGTAATGCAATCATTGCTACTGTGTCCATAAAAACACACACACAATGAAAAAGTTAAACAATGCATTATTTACATTTCTCTGGCATCCCAGTAAACCAAGAGGTGCTTTTAACTGATACACTAAAGGTTGAGGAATGGTGGATTCAGATTTGCTGATATTCAATTGTACTCTACTTAAACATTTATAAAAGTAGTTGCATCGTGTATAAATTTTACATATGAATCAAAATGGAACCAAATACATCAGGTAATATTATCTAAAAATAATAAACTTTATCACAACTTGTTATAGTCAAATAGATCCTACTAGTTTGGACTGGCTATTAAAATATTATTGTTTAAATGGAAAGCATTCTCCTAATTAATTCCCTATATAAATAACATTATTTCCTCCTTCTGAAAGTTCAAATTTTCTAATTGCTGTATTAAAGACTTAATCTTCCCTATATTTCCAATAGCATACAAAACTGAATGTTTAGAAACTCACAATTTCACTAAAATGCTAGAGATAAAAGAACAAAATAACTTATTGGCATCAGTTTTTGAATGGTACAGAAGTATACACTGTTGATAATATGATGACTAGATACAATCATGATTCTGAAGAGATGGAACTGGTTAGTACAACAAATATGTAGAGATGTTGTCAACATGGAAATAAATAAAATATCATTCCTCCATATACTGGAATTCCTAATTAATATTAAGAATAAAGCAATAAAAAAATAAGTTATTCTTATCACAGATTTATAGAATTCTTAGGTGAAACACTTATCTTTAGATGATATGTATTAGAATTCTTCCACAAAAAATAATAATGGGCATTTTTACTGTGAAGATAACAAAATAGTATTAACGTCAACAGTTAAAACTACATCTTATTTATACTGGAACATGTTTCACCTGGAAATTCTTACATAGAGCTTTTATTACACCCAACAAAATTACAATTATACATAACTCAAATAGAATTAAATGTTTATAATATGTTTATGTCAAAAGAAAAATGAAAAACAGATGCATGATTATGCAAGATATAGTTTCACATATATGAGGTTATGAATGCACCAATTTGTTCAGGGACATTTTTGGATGAGGGTAAGGTTGGAATAGTATGGGAATTAAGTTTTGGGGGAGTGAAGAAGGGGTTATTAGAGTTGTGACTGGCAGTGGAAGGAATCTAGTTAGTGTTTTAGGGATGGAAGAGTTAAGCAGGAAGCATGAGGGTGGAAGGAAATGAGGTTAGTGTAATAAAGGGCTTGAGTGGTTTTGTGTGAGGGTAAGTGGGGAAGGGATCAGAGTTTGGCATGAACTTACTATTTCAAGTGCTTCATCTGAGACAACCTGTAGGTATTTTGGAGAGCAGGTAGGCCTTGGGGGTTTGTGATGTTTGGTGGTCCAGGGTGAGTGAGTTAGTGCTTTTCACTCCTTCTACTTGTTCACTCTTGCTGTTAATTATATTCACTGCTGGGTTGGTTACAGGTTCTGGGTATAGGCAGAGCTGGTTGTACACTTGCTTTATTGTTAAGTAGGGAGTTGGCAGTTGGTTTTCAGTTGTTGTTGTCTGTGGTGTTAAGGACCTTGGGTTTTGGTTGGCTTTTTGTTTGGGAAGGGTGAGCAATGTAGTAGCAGGCCTTCTTTGATGTAGTAGTTGGTGCATCTGAGCATTCCCATTTCCATAATTCCATAATTCTCTTTGTGGCCTAATAAGGGTTCCTGTTTCTATATTGTTCTTTGTGGCTTAATAAGAGTTTCTTTGTGGGCATTGCAGTGCCTGTGAGTGCTGGCCATTAGTTGTTCATTTGCATAGCTCAACTAACAGTTGAAGGAGATGTGGGTGTAGGGATGATTCAGCATGGATCACACAACTCACTGTTCAGTTTGTCACAGAATGTACCTCATATTTTAGTCTGGGATTCAGAAAAGCTAAGGTTTATGGCACATTCATTGACAAGGGGAGGCCCCTAGCTACTGCAAAATAGAGACAGACAATCAGATTTTCAGACTTCATCTCTTCAGAAAATGCATAGTGATGGGAACCTGCTATTCTAACAGCTTTCTAAGTTTATAGGAGAGATACTTAAAGTCTGACCATATTTTTGGGCTTCAGTTTCCCCATTATTTCTGTCTTTTTCAGTTTTCTTGTGCTGAGAGGTGGGAGGTACATTGAGGAGTAGCTCATTCAGCAACTTCTTAGCTGAGGTGTTGGGTTTGTAGGGAAAGTGGAAGCTGAAGGCAAGGCAGACTTATGTCCTGCAGTAAATAGAAAAAAAAAAAACACTGCAAAGAAAAGAGGAGAGTATAGTGCTGACTTAGTGGGGTTTAGGTGGGATGGTACAGTGGCAGGACACTTTGGATCAAAGATTGTCTAATGGTTCTAATCAGCCTCACAACGGGGGCATTTCTTCACAGTATGGCTCATCTCCTTCACCTTCTAGTTCGCTTCCTATTCCAGCAGGACAACCGCTTCCATCGAATTCAACTACTAGAAGTCCTGACCCTATTTTAGCAGGTCAATCTGGTATTACTGAGTCCCGTAATACCATCTCAGCAGGTCGAGAGACATCAAGTGACCCGAATCCTGTGCTTATAGGAATTCCTACACTGCGAGACTGGATTGGAGACATGGAGACTTTCACATTTTCTCAACAGCGCTTACAGGAATTACCGGCAATGGGGACGGGGGCACATTCCACTAACACTGATACCATAGTGGATAAATTAAAGGTACTTGACCAGAAATTAGTAAAACTAAGGAAGCTTCAACTAGAAGTGTGTTATTTTAAACAGTGTCTGCAAGATAACATAATACCAAAAGGGTTGTGTAGTAATTTTGCTCCTACAGGATTATTTGCAGATGCAGCTTTCTTATCGGAACTAAAATCTTTGTTTGACCGACAGGGAATGCAATTGTTAGAATTAATGATCAAACATTATTCCTCTGGTATACTTTCTCTTACAGCTGAAATCAATGACCTGGATAACTTAATCAAACTAGACCTTGATTTCGTTAGATATAAATATGATTACACTCGCTTATTTAATAGCATTGATGCATTGTTGGAAAAGCTCAAAGCCAACAAATCGAAAAAATTAAGCAGAGACAGATTCATTTACCAACAAAATAGAGCTTATCCGAAACTTGTGTTACCTGTCAACAACAGTGAAACATTAAATATTGAACCTACATCTTCTAACAATGCAAGTGGCTGTGGTACACTTAGTGGTCCTAATCTTGACACCATTCAAGAAGATTATGACACTGCTTCTATCCAAGCTCCTCGTCGGAGTAACAGAATAAAAGCAAATAGAAACAATAAATTTAATAGTACCCCTTACACTCAATGAGAAGTGGAGACAGACCATTATAACAACAATAATAGTAGCGTTTTTTTAGGACACCGCAACAACAATCGCCAGCCTGGACACAAGAACAGGAACTGGAACAATCACCGGAATTAACATTGCACTGTGATTTAGACATCGGACATAACAATGACTTAAAGATTGTTTTTAACAGTAAGGGTGACTTTAAAATTTATAATTTTTCAAGTATTACACTCGACCAGGAGTTGGTTGATTTGTTGGCCTTTGGTAACACCTTTGTGCCTAGTCAATATTGTAATATAACAAAAATGATAATAGATTTAAAATGTTTTGTGCGTAAACTGAACCTAGAGATGTGGTTTCCAACTAGCACATTACAAGAATCTTTCAAACTGAAGCTTCCGAGCGTTTTTAACCCGCCATTACATCCTGACTTACTCCTATTTGAAAAAGCCTGTGAAGTTGATTTAAGACATTTAAACAACAACTACAGACACTCTTTTAGGCAATAGAAAAACAACATTTCTAAGAAACAAATGTCTCTTTTGGAAGACCTATGTAGTCTACCAGTCAGAGTGCTTAAACCAGACAAAGGAGGTGGGCTTGTAATTCTCGACAACACAGATTACACAGCTAAGATGTTGGCAGTACTGGATAGTCCAGCTTATATCCCTTCATCTTTAAACGAAATGAATAGGGCCCACTCTAGAAACAGAGGTTACTTTAGGGACCTTTTCCTTTCAAGTAAGATAAACTTAGACACCTACCATTTTATAGACATTATTTCCCCAAAGGTTCCTGTGATCTTCGGGATCCCTAAAATTCATAAGGACTTACATAATCCACCCATGAGAGCCTTGGTAGATGGTAGGTCATCTATGACCCACCCTTGTGCACGTCTGGTAGATAACATTCTGTCCAAGTATCTTAAACTTGTCCCTGGTATTTGTAAAGACTCTTGGTCTTTCCTTGGGGACATCAATGGTCTTGCCTTCGACAACTCTTGTAACTTCCTCACTATAGATGTTGTCGATCTCTATACTTCTATCCCGCACTTAGAGGCTACAGAATGGATAGTTAGTATAATGGTTAATCTTGGTGCCCCTAAGCAAGAGATTGACACAGTCTCTGAACTTTTAGGGATCATTTTAACATCTAATTTCTTCATCTTTGAAAAACAATACTATTTGCAAACACGAGGTATTGCTATGGGGTCGCCTTGTGGTACTAGTGCAGCCAATGCATTTGTTGCATATTGGGAAAGGCAATTCATTTTAAACAACACTGAGTTCAAACATCAGCTGGTTTACTACACTAGATACCTGGACGACATCTTTATTCCTTTTAAAGGCAATATTGAGGAAGCAACTTCATTGGTAGAATACATGAATGACACTACTAGTTTTTTCAAGTTTACATACCGATTTTCTACATCAGCAATAGATTATTTAGATGTTAAATTGGAAAAGGACATCATGAATGGTTTTTACACATCTTCTATTTACAGGAAGTCAACTTACTGTAATTCATTTCTTCACTTTTCCAGCATGCACCCCTTTAAGCAAAAACGATCAATTGTTAAGGGGCAACTTGTAAGAGCTGCTAAGATGTGTAGTACAGAAGTGTACTTTGAACAAGAATGTCACCTTCTGTTTGAGATGTTCACTAGTCGTGATTATCCTGAGTCACTGTTAGAAGAACTAGTACAGGAAGTAAGAAACAAGAGGTTAATTGGCTTTTAGAAACCTCTGTTGAACAATAGTTTACCTGTTGGTAATGGTGACTTTATTAATACATCGGAGGCTCCAGGCTTGGTGGGGAAAACCTCTAATTTAAAAACAACTGGTGAGGCTCATAAGTTTACTACTAGCTTCATCACTACGTTCAGCACAGACTCTAACCAAATAAGGTATATTATCTATAAGAACTGGTATTTTATTACCAAAAACACCCAACTATTAGGAAAACTAGGTAACAATCCATTAACAGTCTATAGGAGAGGTAATAATATTAATGCATTATTAGAGAAACATAAAAGTAACAATGTATTTTCAAAACAGAAAGGTACCTTTATGTGTGGACATTGTAATTGGTGTAAATGTGTAAAGACAGGAAAAACTTTCCAAATAAGGGGAAGGAAGTACAACATTTACCACAAAATAAACTGTGACACCAGATCTATAGTTTACTTAGCTACTTGTGATTGTTGTCCGGCTTGTTATGTCGGCAAAACAGATCAAAAGTTCAAAGAAAGAATTTATCAACACATGTATGCATTAGGAAAAGTAAAACTGAAAACGCCCTAGCAAAACATGTTAACAACAACACAGGGCACAGCTTTCACTTTATTGCCATTGATCATGTCCCACATAATATTAGAGGTGGCCCAGTAGCATTAATTTTAGAAACCAGGGAACTTGAATGGCAAATTAAATTGGGGGCTTTTCAATACCCTGGCTTAAATGAGAATTGTAATATTTCGTGCATTTTGAAACTCAAAAGTTATTTGAGATGATTTTATATATATATTTCCTTTGATTACTCTTTGACTTTAATACTCAAATGTATAATTATTATTTATCATTTAACAATTTATTGTTAATTACATTTTGGTAACTTGGTCATTGATTTCTTCTATAATACAACTTACCATACTAGTTAGGTATAATAACATTAAGCATCCTTAGTACAGGTTAGCTTATAAACAACCCCTTTTTTTTCGGGGACTCTATCAGTTTGGTATAGTTGTTTTATATTACTTGGCATTGGTATAATCTATATACCTTTAAGATTTGTACAGTTTTCTGTTTTTTTTGGAATATTTATTAGTAGAGTGGTCTTGATTTTGTTTTTAGTAAGTTTTATCTCTTTAAGGTACAATGGAAGTGATGCACCTTGGTTGTGACATCACTCCACAAACATTTTAAATTTTGAATTGTGGCACCATACTGTATAAACTCTGATGAAGCTACTGTGTTTATAGTAGCGAAAACGCTGAAAGCTTTTCTAATAAAATTGCGTTAAGTGCAAGTGGATTATTATCTTATCATTTTCTTGGTACTTCCATCAGCTTGGACACTCGTTTTTTTTGTTCTTTACTGGTTTTGGCTTGTTTCTAAAGACAGTGGCAGGATGTGTTTTATACTGGTTATGGGTTCTGGGTTGCAGGAGCTTGGTCGCAAGCTCTGGGGTATACTCAAGGGAGAGTCATTCATCACACTTGCACGTAATGAGATTAGAGGTGGAGGGTGAGGTTCTAGAGTGCACAGTATGTCTGGAGGTTTTGCACCATATTTTGGCCAATTTCTTATAACATTGGTGCTGGTCAGACAATCTAATGTGGTTGTGAGCAGTGAATCTCATTCAAATGAAGAGGTGTAATCTCTCTCTATGGAGTTGAAAGGAATAGTACAGGATTTGGGTTTATATATATATATATATATATATATATATATATATATTACGTATACATTTTTTTGGGTGTGGCTAATACTTGTAGTTTTTCTTAAGGCATTTACAGTTGTGTTTTTCCTGAATAGAGGGTGGAAGCACAGAGTTTGTGTCAGAGATGTGTAGCAATCATCTCGCAGTGGAGCAGCTATTTCAGGAATTGCTGGCTAGTGAGCCCCTGATGGTGTAAGCTGCAGGTTAGGCCAATTGGAACAGGCAAAGGCAGGTGGTGAGCAGTAAGCCGATAGATCAAGGGAAGTAGACTTGGTGGATGCTGAATGAAGTTGCACTGGATTTTCCAGTCACAGGAGTGGCACACAACAAAATATACCCAAACAAAGGAAACCTCTGAGGCAAAAACACACACTATCTCCACAGCCCTCCACACCACATACCATGCATAGTCCACACACCTGTGTCTCACAGCCACTAAGACTTAACCATAAACCCAACATATTAGTCATAGGAGACTCCATTGTGAGTGACACAGATGTGCCTCTCACCAAGCTGGATAAGAAGAAAGTCACGGCTAGTTGTCTGTCAGGGGCCAGAATCAACCATATCACATACTCACTCAAGTCTCTCAATAACAGGTACTGCTATGACTCTGTCATAGTCCATGTTGGTCTGAATGACTTGAGATATACCTCCCTGGACTATATGAAGAGAGACATGGTTGAACTCACTGAATATGTGTCCCAGGCAGGTATGTCCCTAGCCTTAAGCAACATTCTACCGTCACCCAGAAGGATGCCTCAATACAAACAGAAAATGTTTGACTTTAACAATTGGATTAATTTCTAGTGCCATTCCAGGGGGATCCAGTACCTGAAAGCCTGGGAAGATATGATCGACAGACCATGATGCTTTGCCGGAGGTAGCCTGCATCTGTCTCACTTGGGCTTCAGGCTTTTGACAAAGACTCTTGCCTCCCCCATAGTACCTTTTTTAGGAAAAGTGATGAGTTTTAAATTACCAACATAAAGAATTTCAACAAAATGAAAATTAAAGGTCATGCTGCTAAAAGCTAAGACTCTAAAGATGAAATGACTTCTTTGCAGTCACAGAAACAAGGTGCAAAGCTGTGGAGAGCACCCCAGCCTTACCTGGTTACTCATCCTATCATACATTCAGACCTCAAACTGTGGGAAGTAAGGCCGAAGGAGGTAGAGTTTCAATATGTATTAAAGCCATGCACACCTCCAGGCTGGTCAAACAGTATGACACACAGGAGACACTACAGGTGCAGTTAACCATTGACAAGACCCCTATACAACTCGTAGCTAGCTACCAGCCCCCAAATCTGAATCAAGATGCCTAATCCACCTATCTGGACCTATTTGAGTCTATCAAGATTCAACCCTTTACCCTGATCCTGGGTAACTTTAACAACCCAAACATAGATTGGAATAACTACTCATGCCAAAACACAAATGCCCAGTGATTCCTTGATTTTGTCAATGCAAATGCTTTGAAACAGCTAGTCGATACCCCTGTAAGAGGTGACAATATGTTGGACTTGGTATTATCCAACATGAGTCACCACTGCAGCATCCCTGCAGTATCATCCTCCCTGGTAAGATCCAACCATAAAGTGGTCACCTTTGAAGTCACCATCTCCCCTGATACCCCTCTAGCTAGGGTCAAAGAAAAAAAATTCTCCAAAGCTGATTACAGCCTCCTGAGGGATGGTATAAACAGCTTCACAGCCCCCTTCCCCTCTCTAGGAACTGGCACCAGTATCCAAAACTACACCAAAGCACTATATGAGCATTTATATAGATGCATGGGATCAGGAATACCCAATAGGAATAAATCATCCTCTACAAGGAAAAGTAAACTTGTCTGGTGGACATCTGTAATAAATAAACTCTATAACAAAAGGAAGAAATTGCTGTACAGGACCAAGAAGGAGCAGGTGCCCAACTGGAAGCAATCTCTTCTTAGCCTAAACAAGCAAATAAGAGCACTAGTGAAATCCTCTAAAGCAAACTTTGAGTCCAAATTGGCCACATCTATTAGAGACAATCATAAGTCTTTCTTCACATATGCCCGCAATCTCAAAGGAAGCACCCAGATCTGTTGAGAGCTGTGGGTCAAGGACACCACATATACAAATTCTGCAGATATAGCAAACTTTCTGGCTGACAGATTTAGTGAAAACTTCACCCCTCTTACCCCATCAGTAAACCAGGACATCCCCAGTACCTGCCCCTTCCCCTTATATCTAGGGAACAGGTCATCACTGCTCTCTCAAAGGCAAAAAAATGTAGCCTCCATGGGACCCAATAACATCCCAGGCTGCATCCTAAAAGAACATAGGCAGGAACTTGCAGCACCATTAGGCACTCTATTCAACCAAAGCCTGAGTACCGGCTTTGTCCCAGCTGAGTGGAGGATAGACCCTGTCACCCCTTTGCACAAAGGTGGATCATCCACTGATCTGGGTAATTATAAACCCATCAGCCTAACTAGCCTGATCTGCAAGGCCATGGAATGGATTATCATGGACCTCATTAACAAGGACATTGGCAACCTCCAAACACTCGATTCAACATAGTTTGGCTTCATCAAGGGGAGGATATGTCTGTTAAATTTGGTCAACTTCTTTGAGATAGTCATTGAAGCCATGGATGAGGGGAAGACGATGCACACTGCCTACCTTGACCTAGCCAAAGCCTTCGACACTATTCCCAACTTCAGCATAATAGATAAACTCTCTCAACTAGGCATCAATCTGTATGTTACTGGATGGGTAGCTAACTGGCTCAATGATAGAACCCACCGAGTCAAAACAGAGGTAGCCACCTCAAGCAGTAAATTGTACCAAGTTGCTTACCCCAGGATTAAGTCTTGGAGTCTGTGTTATTTGGGATATACTTTTCTGAGGTTCAAGCCAAAACCAGTGGGCTACGGCTGAACAAGTTTGCAGATGACTGCAAGCTGGGTGCTGTCATCAATTCCCCTAGTGATGTGGACACTCTCCAAGAGGATCTAATCCAAACAAATGACTGGTGTGAGAAACATGGCCTCAAGCTGAATATCAAAAAATGCATCATGATCTCATTTGGGGAGAGTGACATCCCAACAAATTATCACATTAATAACAACATCCTAAGCACACAGTCAGTCATGAGGGATTTGGGCACCCAAGTTGATAGCAGCCTGACGTTTGACCACCATGTTGCTCTGTTGTACTGAAAGCTTTCTACATAGTCCACCTCATAAGTAAGAGTATTGCATCCAGGGACAAGGAGGTCATAACATCCCTGTATTCTTCTGTTGTCAGGCCCATTATTGAGCACAACACCCCATTCGGCATGTACCTCACAAAGCCCGCGCAGCAGCTGGAGAGACCACAGAGGTTCCTTTACCAGGAGATTCCAGGCCCTCAAAAATCAACCATACACAGATAGGCTAAAAGTCCTCTCCCTCTACTCAGTTTCATACAGACTCCACACAGGTAACCTCTGTCTGGCATACAAGGCAATCTTGGATCTTGCCTTGATGACTGCTGCATATCCGCAAGTCAAGATCCACTCAAGTAACTCACTGGTGTGGCCTCAACCTGGTCTGTGACATCAATAAGACTTGTTGGCAGGAAAGATTTGTGTCCCAGAGACTCTTCCATCTGTGAAATAGACTCCCTGTCCATGTCAAGCAGATTACCTCTTTACCCCTTTTTAAGCGCAACCTGGATAACTGGATGGGAAACAGAGAATTCATCCCTGGGAATCCACTCATGTCCCTGCTGGACACAAGCATCTGGTGCTGACTTGTCTAAACATCGGCTAAATTCTTGGCTAGGCTTATAAGGGCCTTAGGGCCAATAGCCTTCTATGATCTTGTGACAGGTAATGGTACAGTGCTGGTTAATCATTTAGGCACGTCAGACTTCAGACTTGGTATGGTTTGAGTCTAATGTAGGTATAAGAGGGAATGAATCATGTCAGTTACAGAGTGAAGCAGGTGGTGTGGCTAAGGTTCAGCAGAGGTCTGAGGAGGGGTGGACAGGCCCACAAGGAGCATTTTGATAATGAGGAGGTAGATTTGATTGTAGGGAGTGTGCATTTGTCTATAGGTGGGATTGAGTCCCAGCAATACAAGCTTGGGTTGGAATTTGGGGCCTGTCCAGGTGACTGCTTAGCTATGCATGCCCTAGGGCAAAGGAGAGACAGGGTCCTTATGACCCCTCATATATTGCTCTCATTAAAAGAGAAGGTTTGAAAGGGGGAGTATGTTGTTATTTTTAAATTAATTGATGCAGATGGGTTTCAGAGCCTCATGGAGTTAGACACCGCAAAGAGTAAAGATCTTTAGGCAGCCTTAGTGGTTTTGGGGCAGAGGAGAGTGGATAGGTTGAAGCCAAGAACATGGGACAACTTGGTGTTAGGCTTTATATATATTACATGGCAGTGTCATTGGAAAAGAATATTGCTTTGACCTTGCCACTCCTGGCTTGCTTTCTCACAATCTATGAGGCACAATATCTGCAGGTGGGAACACTTGTTTATAGTACAATCAGAGGTTTAGGAAGCAATGGTAGATTAGTCGCTGCACAGGGACATTTGCCATCTCAATATTTGGCTAGCCATTATTGTAGAGAGCTTTGGAGCTATTGGTAGGGAGGTTAGGTTGGGGGGTAAACAGGGGTATGGTAGGCATTTAATGCAGGGAGTTGCTCATGGGTGGTATTTAGGTTTTCACACACTTGTTCAAAGTGTGTGGATATGCATTCAGCCATGCAATGTGGCAGTCAAGAAGCTTTGATGGTTAATATGAGTCTGCAGTGGTCTGAATCAGGAGAGTAACCCTCACTGTTTCCTGTTTTTTAAAGTATTTGGGATAGAGGGAATTTTTGGAGGAGGATGGGTGTGGTGTCCTTTCATGGGTCAAGGGGGAGACCGGGGCATGCATTCTCTGTTTAATGTGCTGGTATTTCAATGGATGCTTGCACATTTTCCCTGAATTGGTGGTTGTGGATGAATTAATTGAGGAGTTTTCTATTAAATCAGGGGTGGTAAGGGACGGTTTGATTTGTAGGAAGAAGGAGAGTTTTAGAAGGTTTGGTTGACAAGGAGTGGTGGGCGGGTAGGATATTAGGTCCACTTCACTTTCCCCTTTGAAATTTTAAGGATTTGTTCCTAAGAAGTTGGCAGGGGACTTTTGTTTAATTCACCATTTGTCTTATCCTAAGAGTCACTTTGTTTATAATTTTATTTTGGTAGATGACACAAATGTTAGTTATGCATCATTGGATGATGGTATGCAGGTCATTCAGGACTTTACAGACCTCTGGTTGGTAAATATGGATATTGAATCACCTTTCCAATTATTGCCTGTTCTGGAGGAGGAGTGGCCATTGTTGGTCATAGTAGTAGGGTACAAGTTTTACTTTGATAAGGCTGTGCCGATGGAATGTTCAATGGCATATGCTACTTTTGAGAAGTTCAGCACTGCTCTTCACTGGTTTTGTCCGCAACAGGTGGGCGGTCAGAAGGTGGTGCATTATTTGGTTGACTTCTTATTAGTATGTGAAGGGTTTGAAGGAGAGTTAAAGGATATGCATATCTTTTTTGCAGATATGTGAAGCTGGGGATTCTGTTATCTAGGCATAAGTTAGAAGGCCGTCCAAGGTATTGCTTTTTTTAGGATTGCTAGTGGATGCAGGCCCTGGGCTGTTTTGTTTGCCAGGTGTGAAGATAGCCTGTTTGAAAGAGAAGATTCAGAGGGTGAACTCTAAGGGCAAGTTGCAGATTAAGGAAGTCATGGAGTTCCTAGGGTTTATGATTTTTGCATGCTGGGCAGTTCACAGGGGTCATACTTTTTGTAGGTCTGTTGCCTTTTTGTTAAAAGGGGGGAAAAGCAATTATTGGATGTGGCTTATGAAGTTGATTCATGCTGACTTGCCATTGTGGTTCTTTCTTGGAACACTTTTATGGTATGTCATTTTGGCAGGTGGATTGAGTGATATAACCGGATTTGCAATTGTTTACAGATGTAGCAGGTAGCATTGGGTTGGGAGCATATCTTATAGTGGAATGGTTTGTGGCTTGTTGGCCATCAGCTTGAAAGGAGGAATGAAAGAAGGATGTTGACTTTTTGGAGCTAGTTCCAATTTGTGCAGCATCAAAGGCTGGCAGGAGTGGTTGCAGGGAAAGAGGGTTACTTGTCATTCAGACAATATGACAGTGATGCGAGTGTTCAGAGTTTACTGATTATTTTTTTTTTTTACAGCTGTACATGTGGAAATGAGGAAAGGGATTGCTGATACCTTGTCTCATTGTCAGTTTTCCAGGTTCCAACAGTTAGCTCCAGAGGCAGCAGACAAGCTGATTGGGTTATCAGACATGGTGTGTCAGATTTGCCTGGAATAATAAGATGGCTAGTACATGAATCCTGGGCAGCTTCTACAAAGAAGGCATATGGTAGAGCATTGCAAGATTTTGATACATTTGTGTTGCATCTGCCTGAGGAAGAAAGCATTTGGTCAGAAGGATTGTTGTTGAAGTTCTTGGCTCACACGTAAGAACAAGGTAAGGCAATGCAGTCGGTCAAGGTAGACTTAGCAGTGATTGGTTTATTTGCATGGGTGGCAGGGCTACATGACTTTACTAAATCTTGAACTGTGGTTCATATGTTGAAGAGTTTGGGCAGGGTGGACAGTGTGAAGACTGACAGATGGTGGGCTTTGACAAGACAGGTTTTAAATGTTTTGTTGTGAGATTTAGCTTTGCTATCTGGAGATGCATCAGACTATACGTTAAGGGTGATGCTGGCTTTATTGATGTATTTTGGAGCTTTTAGGGTGTTGGAGTTCTTAGGGTTACTAGTTTTCAGGATGTGTCAGTTTTTCCTGCCATGGTGCACATTTGGTTGTGTAGATCTAAGACGGATCAGTTGGGGAATGACAGGTAGCTAGTATTATGAAAGGACAGGAATACCTGGTTGTGCCCAGTAGGTTGGGTTAGGAGTTTGTTGCATTCTCATACTGCGAGTCGGCAGGATTTTGCTTTTCATTTGATAGGAGGCAAGGTGATAACAAATGAATAGTTTATGTATGTGATGAAGAGAGCTTTTTAGTGTGTTGTTTTCCAGGGTGAGATGTCTTCTACTCATTCTTTTCGTATTGGAAGGGCATCAGATTTAGCAAGGGAAGGCAGTTCAACTGAAGTTATTAAGAGGGTGGGTTATTGGTCATCAAATGCTTAATGCTTTTTTTGTCTTATATTAGATAAGTGATTAAGACATCTGGATTAGTATTAAAAGCGTTTTTTTTCCCTATCTCCCCTTTTCTAGGAAAGGAGGTTTTCATTCCCGGCCATTCTTGTATTCGTTGGGCAGCAAGGAGTGCTGCAGTTAGGCCTGATGGCACACAGTTGGGTTTGTATTGTATCGGATGGAGAGTCATCTAACATGTGTCAAAGGACTTAGGTGGCATCAGCTTGTGGAGGAGTTCAATTTTATTCAATCATAGATCTGGCTCCCATGAGTTTTACTTGTTCATTTGTCAGGTTATGATCTGGGGATAAGTCTGTAGTGACAGTTGGTAGTTAGGATAAGGGAGGATTTTTTTATGCTAAAGTGGTTATATCTGGGTATGTGCATTGTGTGGTCAGAGGTAGTACCACGGTTGTGCTGGATGAATGCTGGTAGCTTTATGGCTTTAGAGAGGGCTCATTGCTTTATTAATGTTAGGCTATCTAGGCAACTGGCCGCTTTGGGTATTCACAGGATAGGGTATAGGGATTTTGATTTCAGGTATCCCATTTTGTTTAGAGAGGATGGAGTACACCTGGATGAATTTGGTTTGGGTTTGTTTAACATACACTTACATTTATTTTTGGAGGATTTGGTAAAGGTTTTGGAATGAATGAGGGGGAACAGCCTGTGTCAGCCTGGTTGGTGGAGGAGAGGGGCAGGCTTGTCCCACTTCTTTTCCCCCTCTGGTTTTGGATGTTTGATTCAATGACTTGGGGATGAAAGTGAGCAGTTACACAATGTTTGCTAAGTAAAGTAAGTGAGCGGTGGTAATGACCGTGCTTATTGTTTAAGATGAGTGGGGTTAAGCTGCCCTAGTAAATGGTTATATAGATGTTCATGTTGCAATTAATAAATGAAATACTGTTCAGTAAAGTCACGTTTATGGAAGTTTAATAAAGTTTGTCAAATGCCATTTGGTGTGATGTGTTTATTGAAGGGGACCAGGACAAGTTGTAGCTTTATATTTCAAGTGTCTTACAATTGCATTCCCTCTGTTTTGCAATGACAGATAGTTGAAGGCAAAGTAAGTGCTGAAGGAGTTATAGGATGTTATGCTATATTTGTGTTTGAAAATTAGTGAATTGTGTCAGTTATCCGTGGGAAGCAGATTAATGAACAGTATGCTCTGGCATTCTCAGGCTGGGGGATGAGTCTTTGCAAGGATGTCTGTGAGATAGAATGTACTGGTACCAAATGTTACAAAGTTGTAGACTGATAAATCTTAAGTACAGGTGGTCTATGTTTTAAAATGGTGTATTTATGTTCATATGATGCTCTAAGCAAGTCTCACGAGCACAAAAAATATTTAAAAATGTTGACTTGTTAAAAGCTACATAATGTCAGAGTTATGTATGCATGAAATTGACAAGAAAATTTATAAAATTAAAGGTTTTCTTTATTCTTTGAGACTGATCTGAAAATTTAAATAGGCAGTCTCCCAGGGCTGTTTATAGAATAAACAAGTATTTTGCACATCCTGAGGCTTTGTTCATGACTGAAGCTACAGGGTAAAACTCTTTTATTATGTATTTGTGAACTTTAACAGTCCTTTCACAATAGTAGGACAAGTAAATGATATCAGTCATTTGAGTTGCCAGGCAGGGGGAAAAATCACAAACTGCATCAAGTCATTGTGATGAAGCTCTGATTAGTTCCATTTGGAAATGATAGATTTCTGGTGGTAGATATCCTTAACGACATAAACTGACACCTGGATGAAAGGTATTGTCACAGCAGCTATCTCCTATACAGGTTTCCTAGCTGAACTGTTTGCGTGTGGAGAAAAGTTCACTGCTAGGTCAAGACATATCCAGCTTAATGGCCATCATATAGACATGGAAAGCCAGGGAACAATTACACAGGAACCAGGGTGCCAGATAAATCAAGCAATATGTGTGGCTGTAATTACAAGAAATGTTTAGGTGTGAGGGTAATTAAAGAGTCCAGTTGCGGCTAGGCCTCACTGCTAATTTTATCACCAAAACACAGTGAGAATTTTTGGGTACTGTGCAAGGAAAAATGAAGGCAATAAAGAAAAAAATCCATACAAAATGCAGATCCGTACTGAATGCCCAGAATCGATGAAGGTTTACAGCAGATGGGTGGAGCAAAGAATTTAACCTGTATTAATCTGAGCATGTTTTACTGGCAGAAAGCTTTAATATTCACAGCAAGGGAGATGTCATTGTTTGCTACCCTGTTTGTATTGCACCAATTCACTAAAATGCCCCAGAAACATTCTTGGGGTTGCTGAATCCCATCTTAGCACCACCTGAATATTATGATATAATCTGTATAGATGGTATCACAATTTGTATCTGATCCTGGAGGAAAATGTGCAGCATGTTAGAGAAGTGCTAGTCAGAAAAAAAATGGCTGTTTTACTTAACAAGACAAACAAATGTCTAGTAGGAACAGAAGAAGTAGCTTTCCTTAGTCTGTAGGCAGGTAGTGGCATAATTCAGCCAGAGCCTGTCAGAGTAGACTATCCTGCTATGACCTCCCTTGGGTACCAAACAGTAGGTAAGTTCATTTCTTTGATCAGCCAAGGGAATACCTCTTTAGTACATTAGTCACTCCTTTCATAGACTTAATCAAAAATGCCAGTTAAGGAATTTGGATATCATCTTATGACTAGACATTCCAAACACATAAAGAAGACCTGAATAACCCCACCCCCTTGTACTATCCAGTCTTGACGCTAGTCTCAAATTTATTGTACAAGGTGATGCTTTGAACCAGAGACTATGGGCTTCAGGTACACCTGATTCACAGACATCAGCAAAGTGAAGAACTGTATGCAGCCATAGAAAAGGAGTTTTTGAGAATAGTGCGAGCTTTTCAAGAGTTCTATCCCTACCTGTGTCATAAGGAGTTACAGTAATAACAGACCATGATCTGTAACATTGTTTATATAGAGTTAATGGGCAAATTAGCAAGTTATGTAAATTGAGTTTAAGTCTGTAGACCTCCAACAAGACCATCCAGGATGGAATTCTTCTCGGTAGTACAATTCCAGACAGCCTTTCTAGGCAAGTAAATAGGTAATGCAACTTAAAATAATAAAAATAAGTATCCTCAAGCTTTGTTTCTTTGGGTTTATCAATAAAAATCACTTGAGGCTATGAAGGAGGGAAATGCATGAGGAAAATTGTAATAAACTTAAAAATGTTACATTTTTTGAAAGGAAAATTAACAAAAAGGAAACTAAGCTGTATTAAAGCTGTATCAAATTAACAAAATTGTTTGAAATATAAAAGAAAAGGAAGCTTGCTATGTGCTTTCCTTTTCAAGAAATTGAAGCAGACAAAATAAAATGTCTAAAATGATATATAATTATATAAGCTATTGTGAAGATGTATCACATCTAAAATAAATAAATAGATAAAATAACCTTTGCTACACAAATGTGTGAACTGTTGTAAGATCAGTGTTTCCAGGAAATCCTGAATAGTCAATGACTATTTCCTTATTTAGACTCTGGCTTGCCAAATCTTACCTTTTTCCCTTGGATATGTACCTGTGAAAACAAGAAAGCAACTTCCAAAATCTGAATCAAATCAATACTTACAGGAAACTCTATTTGTTTCTTATATATGCAGCAAGCTGTCAGTTAACAGAATTACTGCATTGCAGTTGCTAGATTTGCTATGTAGACCGCATGCATGTGAGACAGAGTGCATTGTTTGATCAACTGCTTGTAATGATTCTGGGAATTTAGGGCCACTGTATATCTCTTTAATTAAAGTAATTTGAGGCAATTTATTTGAAAGCTAGTGTTTTCTGAACAATTCCTAGTCCAAATTCTTCACTGTTTGCGTATTTATTTGTAAAGGAAATGTTTTAACTTGCATATTCGAAGTAAATGCTTTTATTGTTTAGCATTAAATGGTTTCAGCTCATGGATTTTTTTTTAGATTAAAGGTTTATTGCATTTTGCTTGTCTACTTTCAACTGTGTGTATGTCCACCAGAAAGGTGAGATCTTAGAGCAAACTGACATTTAAATTATGTAAAAGGTGATCTATTTTAATGATAAGCAGGAAGATATGTCCTGGTTTTATAAGTTTTGACTAACTGATGGCAGTAATACCAAAATCTTGGGAAGTGGGTGGTGTTGTTGGAGACCTGCCCATATGTCCCCATTTGGGAAATATTGTATAATTGGAGAGTAGAAAATATCTGTGCTCATTTTAAATCCTGTTGATAAGACGAAATTGTAATGTTCTTGGCTCAGCCTGAGGTTAGAAAATTCATGGAGTGCCAGTAATTATAACTCTTAACTGTTTATGTATAGCATAAAGCTCATTCATATGTGGCAGATCATTTTATAACCCATGGCAGCAGTGTTTATTTACCATATCTCCTTAATGCAAATTGTTCTTTGAATATTAACTTGTAACAATGGTGGGAATTGAGTCATGGACTATTGAGTTCTTCACCATAAATATTGGATGGTAGAAGCACAGTAATTAAATTCTATCAGCCTTTTCTGTCATAACCTCAATAATGCCAAAAGGCTGGGTGCAACCATAGTTTCTGCATATAAAGAAAATGAACATTTAATGTGTGTCTAGGAAGGTACAGATGCCCTTGACATCCATGTCTAATTTTCTTTAGCAGCAGAGCAGTCCAGTAAACTGTTACTTAAATGAATAACATTTAAAAGATAGTTCACTGCAATTTAAAATCCATTACTGTGGTGTCAGTAATGCAAGAGATGGATACAGCTCCTAAATAGATTTATACATTCAGCATATATACACCAAATAAGAGTGACTCATTTAAAATACCTTGATGATATTTTAACATCAGAAAAAAATAAGACTTGAACAGGAAAACTCAGCTTAATCATGCATATGCCAAAACCAGAAGATAGTATGCCTTACTGATTTTCTAGGAAGGGTGCCTGTTGCAAAGTTTGCACCTAATATGTGTGATATAACTATACCTCTAAGGAAGTTGTGAGAACAAAATGTTTACTGAGAACTGAACTATGAAATGGGATTTTTAAACAATCTTTATCTAATTACAGATATAACAGCATTACTTTATTATTTATTTATTTATTTTATTTGAAGTTCATTTGCCAAGATGATCCATTGGGCCAGAAGAGCCCATTTTCCATGGAGTCCTGGGGAGAAAAGCTCCACAGAGACAATGCATAGAATAACAAGTTATCGTTAGGATAGTACAACAAAACTACAGGTAAAAATATACCCCTGGATTCAGCAAGCCCTGCACGGTGTGCAGGAACAGTGCAGGATCTCCAGGAGGCAATATGTCCACCATGCGATCCAGGAATAAGCTGCAGTGACGTGCGCAAGAATCTCCTGCACTATTCCTGCAAGGACGCAGCTCCTGTTTGCAAATTACCCCATTTGCAGGTGAAAAACATGCAAATGAGGTGAATTTGCAATCCAGGAAGCTGGCAGCCGGCTGTTCAGGACTAGTGGAATCTGTAGAAATGTACTTGGTTATTAACCGAGTACATTTCTGCAAACTACAAAACGGAGCCATGACAGCCCCAACTAAAGGGTGTATATAACGTGTAAAGCATTTCAATGGCCAAATATATGGCCACTGGCATGGAAAACAGTTTAAAAAAAAATAACTTTTATTTTTTTTTAGCCGATTTCGGCTGTTTAAGTGTAGGGCAGCAGTACGCAAATGGGATCAGGCCAAAAATATAAAAAATAACCTGAAATAAGCATTCTAACAAAATCACTATTTTGCCATTATACTCAATGGCAGGCAGAAGACAACATGGCCAGTGAATAGTGGTTGTTAAGGGGGGAGGCTCAGTGTAGGACCTGTAACTATGCATTAGCAGGCAATCCTATGCAAATGAGGGGAATGATACTGAATCCCAGATTTCCCCTCAATGCTAGTCAGCACCCAACAGTGTAGGTGCAGGATTAGCTTGGTGTAAGTCTAAGAATTAGCTGACATCATAGGGGAGTGTGGCAGGCATACTGTAACTGGATTTGAGCCCTGTGGCTCAGGTTTGCCCTTAGCTTAGCAGAGCTAAGCAACCGGGTGTGTCTGAGGCTGCCTAGCACTCTTTACATTGCTTAAGCGGGTGTGCACACCACGCACCAGGTTTTAAAGGAAAAAAAAAAAGTAAACTAGGAAATAGAAGCTCTGTGCACATTTGAGCACTGTGTTTGTGTGGCGCACCCCCGGGCTTAAAGAGGAAGGCAATGGGAAGGGAAAATAGGAATAGGAAGGTAATCAAGGAGAACTAGCATAGCTGGCAGGTGAAATGTATCAGAATCAGCCAATTACAAAGGCAGCAGCCCAGCCCAGCCCAGAACACTACTATAAACTATGCAAACACCTTTCCCTCTGTTTTTTCCCACATACTCTACACCACCGGTGTATACAAGTGGGAAAGTTTTAACAAACAAAGACAACAAAATGATAGAGGCTGCAGCAGCTATCATATATCAACATGTGGAAGAGGCTGAGGGTAGTGCAGATGAGAATGCTATTGACCAACCCACAGTGAGGAGACAGAGAAGATTGTATTTATTTTATTTTACATTTGTTTACCGGGCTAGTCTAGCTGGATATATGTCCATTTTCAGTAGAGGCCCGGGGAGAAAAGCTCCATACATAAAAGTAAACTACAAGACATATTAATAAAAATTAAGTACAATAAGAATATACATTTAGTAATCAGAACAACAAATATTTAAGGCAAACACAAAATACACTAGGTCAGTAGTAGCATCACAAAATAAAATGCTAAAGATTAGCAGTTAGTTTCATTGTACAGACCCAGGGTAACCTACCAAGGGCTACATCAGCTGGAGATAGAGGAGCACTATAGGGTGGACAGGGACCTTCTACAGCAAATTGTTTAACTGTGCCGGCCACACCTAACATACAGAACTAACAGGGGGGAACCCATCCCAGTAGATACCAAGGTATGTGTAGGCCTAAGAATACTAGCCACAGGTACCTTCTAAAGGCCAACTGGGGATATCATGGGGATTTCACAGGCATCAGCATCCATGGTACTCCACCAGTTCCTGGATGCCATGTCAGCACATGTCGGTGAGCATGTATATTTCCCTAACACCCGTGAGGCGTTGGCCAGCAATATGCATCTCTTCCACCAAATAGCAGAATACCCTGAGTTAGTGTGTGCTATAGACAGCATGCACATATGCATCAAAGCACCACCTGGTGACTGGGGTAAGATCTACATCAACCGCAAGGGCTTCCCCTCCATCAACTGCCAGGTCATGTGCGATGCCCAGGGCATTATAAGGAATATGTGTGCTGGCTGCCCTGAAAGCTATCATGATTCCCACATCTGGCATCTGACACAGCTGTACCAGAGATTTGCTAATAGGGACATCCTTTACGGTCACCTAGTGGGGGATGTTGGTTACACACTGGAGCCGTGGCTGATGACACCCATCAGAAATGCACACACACCCAAATAAGAACTCCATAATGAGGCACACAAATAGACCAGAATTATAATTGAGCATGTGTTTGGGATGCTCAAGTCATGGCTCCGGTGCCTGGACACATCCGGTGGAGCCTTGCAGTACTCACCAGTTACATGCATTCAAATTGTCATTGTATGTGCCATGCTACACAATATGATCCTGCGGAAACAGCTGCAGCAGGAACAGCACGGGACAGGGCCACACAGCCCCCCACCATTGCCAAGGCCTGCACAGGCACAGAGTGACTTTGAGGAGGAACAACCTGAGCCTGCCCCAGTAGGCAGAAGGAGGCATGCCTAGTATGCCCTGGCCTTGGCAAAGAGGCAACGCATAGCACATACACTGACTCAGTAGAGATCCAGGAAATTACACCTCTCTCTGACTTGCACATACAGTAAAAGGGATGCCAAACAATACACTACCTGTGCTCAGCCATGGATAGGGAGTGTACTATGTGCATCTGACATAGGCAGCCCTCCAGCACAATCTTCAATACTGGCACAGCCACAAGGTAAGTCACTCTTTTTACCAATTGCCGAATGGAGTAGTGTGTGCTGTTATTTGAATCTATGGTATGGATGTGAGCATGCAAGGGAATCAGGTGGCTGAATGGGATGCCAGCAGATAGTAGACACCTATAGTGGCAGCATGAGATCTGTAACAAATACTGGTGTCACCACAGTAGCCAGTACTACACATGGTGACAAAACCCACTGCATGAAATGTGCTGGTCCACATGTGTGCTCACATGACACACACATGCCAATCAAGGAGGCTCACATACCCAACAACAGTCTCAGTCAGCAGGACAGGTGAAGACAAACACAAACAAAGGCTGTGCAAAAGCCTCTGAATGATAGCTATGGGTAACCTCCCCCCAGGCCTACACAGACAGACTACATCAGGTCAGGCAGTGGGATGTTAGTTCTGAAGGGTAAGAAGTCAGAAACTGATATGTAGGTCAATCAAACCTAAGACCTGTAGTACACTGATATGCCTCTAGTCAGCATAATAGGTTAGAATACAGGATGAAATGGAGTACCAGGCATACCAGTACAGTCATAGCAAATGTGTACAAGTGTCAGGTATGCTCCCCCCAATCCAATGTAGACACGTTGTAACAGTCAGATGTGCCCCCAATCCTATGTAGAAATGTAGTAACAGTCAGGTGTGCCCCCCCCAATCCTATGTAGAAATTAGTAACAGTCTGGTGTGCCTTCCCAATCCAATATAGACAAGTAGTAACAGTCTAGTGTGCCCCCCAATATGATGTAGACACATAGTAACAGTCAGGTGTGCCCCCCAATCCTATGTAGAAATGTAGTAATATGCATGTGTATGTATAATACCAGTGAAGCACAGATTACCTGAGGTGGCCAAGGTAGCGAGACAGATTGTAGCATTTGTACAATATGCAGGTGCGCATGTGTTTGGCTGGTGTATTTTTCATATTGTGTGAGAGTGGTCAGTATGTATACATGGTGAGGTTTGTCCTGGTGGCCATTGCCCAGTACTGCCGATGACAGGGCCAAGTCCTCACAACTGCAGTGCCAAACACAATGCTCCCCAGTATAACACATCCTAGCAGTAAGCCATTGTAAATGTATGAAGGTAATATGTGTCACCATATGAAAGATGGAAATGACATGACTGTTGGGCCAGATATACAAGCAATACACAGGGGAAAATACCCCTTACAGACAGTGTATAATGTGTAACTGTTTAATGGACACACCCTTAGAATTGTACATACAGGTTTGCAGCACATTATCTGGGCTTGTAGTAGGGAATACCAATGTCGTCTGGCCAAAAACGCACAGATCGCAAAGGTCATAGGAATGATGTATTGAGAAACAGCTGATGTCCCTGGACAAGCCAGCATAAGTGCAATGCACCATGCATATCTGTGAGTCAGATGCAAGTAGTGCCCATAGCACACTTGCACCCAGCTCACCCAACCACCACCAACAGGTACCACTCCGGTCTAATCCCTGCTATTGGGAATGGGTACAATATGACCTTTATATGGCAATAGCAAAATAATGCAGCATGCAGTGCAGGTGTCCCATGCAGGTGTGTCCCTAGCTGTAATCAGCACCCTGCCAACATCCACACCACTTGATCAATACTGACAGAAAGTATTGGCATGAACATCTAGCACACCTATCCTGTCACCACAGGGGAATATACTGTATGGCAGTCTGGGACTGTAGGACTGACAGAATGCAACGGCCTGCTACAGCTGGCCTGTATCGCTACCAAATGGCCTACAGTTCTCTGGCAAAGGCCTGTGTCTCACCTGTACTGCCAATGTATGTTATGTCATGGACTCCCAAATAACAACATAACACAGTCCACAGAACCCATATGAAAGGCCATGTGGACAAACCACAGTAACATGTCTACCATGTCCCACTGCATGAACTGTGGACCAACACCAATACACTGTTGTGATGAGGTGATAACTATAGGGAGAGTATCAGAGAATGTTTGCATAATGTATGGAAGAGGATAGAATAATAGAGGAGGGTGGGAGCATGGGCAGCATGGAATGTGCGAAGCCCAAATGACAACCATGTGCACATACTATCCCTGGCTGCAAACACGAGAATGGGTGACTGCAAACCTGCTCATAAACCACAATAGGGGTAATGTCCTGACTTATGACCCCTGCTCTGGGTAAACTGTGTGAATCTGTACAGCTGCGAGGTATTGCCCAGCAAGATAAGGCCATACAGTCATGTTCATGGATGTACAGGTATGGGATCCTCTGCCACCACTGTACCAAGGTGCTGAACCAGTTACACAGACCAAGCAGCAAGCGTCTGCAGTTTCCCCTTCAGAATGGCATGACTGTGCAAGAATATGTAGGCTGCAGACCACAATACTGGACACAGTTGCATTCACCCTGTGTTCCCCAGGACATCTCTGCAAGCAAAAATGTTTATCTGACAGTACTTGATGACATAAAACATCATGGTGTATAACAGTACACGTCTGAATATCTCTGCTAACACCAGGACCATGTAGCTGAAGCAGCACAGACACAATTACCTACAGAACCCACTATTCCTTGCCCAGTTTGTCCCATATTGTCAACTGATCTACATTTAACCTGCAGAAACAGTTTGCTAGCTGTAGGTGTAGAACACAAACGTCTGCACTGGAGTACAATCTACCTGGAATGGATCCACACATTCAATACAGAAGGGCATACTGGGCATGCTTCCACACTTAGAGAAATGAAGGAAATATCAGACAACAAAATACTGAAAGGTCATACTTGGCATGCTCACACACATAAAGAAATGAAGCCCATGTCTGGCAACAACAATGGACCATATATATCTGACAGTTGCAAATGTTAGTGCATACACTCCTCAGTATGCACCAGTCAGGCTTTTCACACACATTGGATAGGAATACAGACATATATCCAAGGACAACACACTATAATATGCCAAACGTAGACATACATAGATGTGTGGAAGAGAGTGACAGTGACAAAGAGCCTTCCATCATGAGGCCTGTCCCACCCAGCACACAGCCAAATGGCTACAACCACATGATGAGTAAATGTCATTCATAGTAGAAATTAGCCTCTGGAATCCCACAGCATTATAGACTCTGTGGTGCTAGTGCTAACTATGCAACATGACTGTACAAGGCAGTAGTCATCTAGCAGTCATATACATATACCTGCAGAATAAAAGCCTGTGTGTGCCTGAGTGTGGTGCGCCTATTTCTAGATGAATGGGTTATGGCACATGCACAAATACTGCCCTCCTCATAGCCCTACTATGGCAAGCCTGCTGATGTCAATCACCTTGGGGGAAAAATAGCCCAGTAATCTCTTTGGCACATCCTATAAGTGCATAATGCTGTAGTGTGATAAACTAGTTAGGTAGGAGTTCTAATCCTAGCTGTAGTAACTGTGTGTGGGTGTGTATTTGCCTGTGGAGGGGTCACTGCTTTTTAGGCTAGTCCCACACACTACAATTCCAATGCCCTACTTGGCAAGCCTGCTGATGTCAGTCACTTTGAAATACACCTTTTGGGAAAAAGCAGCCCAATAATCTCTGTGGCATGTCCTATAACCGTATAAGGAAGAAGATGCCTAATAATCTCTGTGGTGCATTCTATAACTGTGTAATGCTGTAGTGTGATAAATTAATTAGGTAGGAGTTCTAATCTCAGACATGGCAACTGTGTGTGTAGGAAGTAATGCTTTTTAGGCTAGTCGCACTCACTACAATTCAAATGCCCTACTTTGGCAAGCCTGCTGATATCATTCACTTTGAAATGCACCTTTTGGGAAAAAGCAGCCCAATAATCTCTGTGGCATGTCCTATAACCGTATAAGGCTATAGGGTGATAAACTAGTTAGGTAGTAGTTCTATTGCCAGACAAAGCAAGTGTGTGTGTGTTTGTTTTTCTATGTAAGGAGCAATACGTTTGAGGCCATTCACAGTCAATACAACCTCCATTGCCCTTCTTTGGCAAGCCTGCTGATGTCATTCATTTTGAAATACACTTTTGGGGAAGCAATAGTCCAGTAATCTCTGTGGTGCATCCTATAACATCATAATGCTGTAATATAATATAGTAGTGTGGTAGGGGTTCTATTCCCAGACATGGTAAGTGTGGGTGTTTGTGTAGGAAGCAATGCTTTTGAGGCCATTCACAGTCAATGCAACCTCCATTGCCCTTCTTTGGCAAGCCTGCTGATGTCATTCACCTTGAAATACACCTTTGAGGAAGGAGTTATCCAAAAATCTCCAAGGCATGTTCTATAACTGTGTAATGTTGTAGTGTGATAAGCTAGTTAGGTAGGAGTTCTAATCCCAGACATGGCAACTGTGTATGCATCTGTGTTTGTCATTCGTATCCTGTGTGGAGGTGGCTGTGAGTGTGTAACAACTGGACTCATTGTGTAGTGGATTTTGCAATTTTTTTATATGGTGGGCCTATTATATATCACAATGTCTACCTTACAAGGATAACAGATGTCAAATAGCCAAGAGGCTGGGGTGCCAATCCATACCCCTACATGTGACACCAATGCCTGGCAAACAAATTAAGCAACCCTTGTATTACCCAGAGAACACTCTCAACCCATGTCTCATACACAAACACACTTGCCTAGGTAGCAACCACTTTCCTGGTAGTACCCTGAATATTGCACACAGATAGTAACCATGATGTGATTGCAGTGGACTACAGAGGGCATGGCACCCTGCCCCATCACTACAATAGGCACATAATCGCAGACCATGTGCCTTCACTGTGTTCCCCACTGGGACGGCTGCAGCAGCTGTGGTGCCATCAAATGTAACCCACAAAGGACATAGCATGCCTTAAACACATGCCCTGTATGGACAGATGCCACTGACACCTGGGAATACCTGTATCATGCTATCAATGTAGGTGCAGGGTAAACTTGGTGCCCATTACCAGTTCCTGCCACATGGGGCCAGGACTGGCACATCAGATGATAACAGTCTGTGTACACAACATGGGACAGACACCCCAGGTACAGTTCCACATGTCACTGAACATGCATGTAGGATGTGTGCACATCCCAGACGCCGTCCATGTCATGTACTATAGAACACATACATGGCAAGCATTGCACAGGACTGGCCACACACAATAGTAACCCAGGTGACTGGATGGTGAATACCATACCCACCTGTGTGGGCCAATTCAGACACTACACCACTGAGCTACACTGCAGACACTGCAGACCATTTTCATGTGGCCTGATGCCAAGGTATACCCTCCACCTAGCCTTGTAGAGCCTTCTGGCACAGTCAACCACTATATGTTAGAGGGGGATGGATGGCATGATCCCACCTATGGCATTTCAGCATGCTATAATACATGTTAACTTGAGTGTCCTGCAAGTGGTGGGCTCTGGAACCCATGTGTCAATCATTATGGCATTATGTTCACCACCATCTATTGGCAACAGTAATATACATCCTTTCCATTACACAACATACACTACATTGACTTACATCTTGTCAGTCAGTGCTGCTCTGCACAGTTGACAGGTATGGCCCACTACCCACAGGGACAGACTCTATTGTCCATAGCAGTTGTTCAGATGAACAGCATTACAACAGCAACACCTGATGGCACATATATATATATATATATATATATATATATATATATATATATATATATCATTCCACATCATCTATCTCAGTATTATGGACCAAGGACTGCAGTCAATTATATGCATATATACTTCATATACCTGTTGTGGGAATGATGTCTGTTGTGGATGGTTTCCTTGTAGGAGTTTTTTTTTCTTTTTGGTTATAGTTTTAGCCTTCTTTCTTTTTTTCTGTTTTGGTTTTGATTGTGGATCTGGTTTCTCTTTCTTCCTCTCTCTCTTCGTCTCTCTCTCTCTCTCTCTCTCTCTCTCTCTCTCTCTCTCTCCAATAAATGGATTGAGCTGCTTGGAATAGATTGCAGCATGGCTTTTGTAGGTGATGCGCATGATCAGGTGGTGGCCTCTGCACCAGTCAGTGTCTGCCACTTGCTACCTGCATGCAGCATGCTGTGTGGTACTTCCAATAACCACTGTCATGGCAACCAACTACTATCAATCCCTATATAGTGTGGGCGTGGTCCCTTTAACTTTCCTGTATGGTGAACATCCTTCCTGAGTGTGAGCAGCAGTGTTACAGACAGCAGGTAGCAATACCTCTTACAACAGAACTTGCAGACTCAGGCCAGCTGCATATTTGTATGAGGTTCCAGAACTACAGACAGAGTGTGGGTAGTGTTGTTGTATGCATTGTATAGCACCAGTGTTACATGGTTTGTGTGTACATACTAGTCTGACATTGTCTGCAGTCTGTCTGCATAGCTCTCAACTGTGGGTCTATGCACTTGATGGCCAGAGGTATGCCTGTTATGTTTTGTCTGTCCACCACACAGGTCTTGTGTCAGACATATCACTGGCAGTGTTTGTGCTGAGTGCTAACAGTACATGGTTTCATCCACTTGTGTTTCTGACTTCATATTCCTGACTAAGGGTATGTTGCAGACTATCCTGTAACACCAGCAACTTGTTCAGTGTATGACAACACTATTTCACATATGGGCCTGTGTTACGGCCTCTGTCCTCCACCTACATACCAGGCTTTGTCCATATGACATGCTGTCAGGGGTTGTTATGTAGTGGCCTGTGAGTATGTCATGCTGCCATTCATGCCATCATTCCACTGCTGTTGTGGCACCTATACATATTGTGGGGTTGGGTCCATATATGTGTGGGCTCCCTCTGCACAATACATGTGTGCCTTTCTGCAGTCCAGAGGTCAGTGTATGTAACAGTGGTATATGCCCCTATATGTCAGTCTATGGGGGGATGCACCATAACTAACCTAGGCTGTTACAACATGTGAGGGATTTCAAGGGTAAGCTGCCTTAAGATATCTGGATGTACATTACCATGCAATTCACCTTGGGAAAATGCAGGGCTACTGCTTCCTGCCATACAGACTGTTCTGTTTGTCAGTGCAGTTGTGATGGTTTCAGTTATGCTTTGTTATGTAACAGATACATTCCATTGTGTCAACTGAAGTCTTTTCCCCTAGGGATTATGTACAGAGTGTAGATAGAGGCTGCTGGACTATACAGCTGCATTACTTACTGTTGATTGATTGTTATCCTGTGGCCCAGTCTCTCTTTACTGTTGTACTACTTGAAGGCCTTGGCCTGGACAGCAACATAGGTTATGCTTTCTGGAATACTGTATTAACTGATCTGTTTGAGAGTTGCATTAGTCTGTTTATATGTATTTCAAAGTCTAAACAGCTATATGACATGGCATATACAACTGTAATAGTACACAAATAAACCATTCTCATGTATGCAAACCTGTGTGTGGTGTTATGGCCTTTGACCTATCTGTGGGTATATGTTTCAGGCAACAATTGTCTTTTCATACAGTGACCATCTGAATCATACAGTGTCCATTTGGTAAGGTGGCAACTGTAGGAATACTGGCTGTTCTGTATGGTGTGCAACCTCTAAATATGTATCTTCCTATACATAACTCTGTGTGTGTATGCGTAGTTACATATATATCAATATATATGTATATATATATATATATATATATATATATATATATATATATATATATATAAATATATATGCATCTGCATATATGTGTGTGTGTGTGTGTGTGTGTGTGTATGTATCTTAGGAATGTTTATTGCTTCCACATTGTACATTCCATATGGTAGCCAAACTGTACTGCATGATATGTTATTGATACCAGCCTGACATCATATAGGTGGGATGGATTACTGTTAACATCTTGTGGCCATGTTGTCTCAGATCCTGGTTATGGGACTTGCAACAGTTGGTATTGTATTGCAGGACAGACCTGTTTGGCTGCGGGGTGGGGGGGTGGGGGTAATATCAATACGTACAAGACATATTTAGTTTGGGCCCCCTCACAGCCATTAATGGTGCCTGTGGTCATAAATGTATTTGTTATGTTCTCTTTTATATCTGTAGCTATATATCTGTATATACATATAGGGTCTCTGCCAAAAATGAGCCAAAAGCTCAGTCAGACTAACACGGTTAACACATGTAAAATAAATACATAAATAAATATATACATCTACATGTTTAAATACATTTCCTGTACTGTTGAATGACTGTGCTGGATGATATGTTTGTGAAAACAGCAGGGTTATGTATATCTGACATGGTATAGTGGTTAATCACTTTGACTGTGGTGTGCAGGGTCCTGTGTTCAACCCTTGCAGAGGCTGTTTATTTTGTTGCTGGGCAGAACATGGGCCGTTGGATACAGAGTGATTAAGGCACTTTTAAGCAGTTGTAAGCTTGTTTGCATGGGTTTATGTGAAGGTAAGCAATGCTAACCTCCAGTTAAATATGCTTACAGAGTGTTGGCTTCCATATTGCTTAACTTGTGTGCGCATTGCTTACCCCCATGCAAACGAGCTTAAACCCACTTACTACTGCTTAAATATGCTTACTCCCACTTACTACTGCATAAATATGCTTGCTCTTGCTTACTAGTGCTTACAGCCGCTTACAACCGCACTAATTTAGACAGTAATGTCTAATGGTTCTTGGGAAGGTGGTGAATTTGGAAACTGTATGGATTTATCATTCATTACACATTTTACCTTTCATTTGTATCCCTGAGTCCTGTGTACATATGCTGTTTGGGGCACTTGTGATTATCTGCGGACTTTGCAACATTATGGCAATGACACCTCACATATGCACTTAATGCAGTACTCCAGTTCACAAATATATGTTATGTCGTAGGTTATGCAACAAAATAAATTGTTCATAAAGTAATTTGACATGGAAAATGGATTGCACTGGAGTGGAACTCGAACCGGGAATGACTACTAGTAAGGCAAATGTTCTGCCCACTACACTATCGCTGTACTGCTTCATTTGCATATATCTTGCTTTTTATCCTCTAGTGCCATTTAAGCTGCATTAACCGTAGCTAAGCAATGGGCAAACACGTACAACTATGGTTACATTTAATATGTTTTATAAAAAAAAACTTCTTTAACTTTACTGTTTTCAATATTGCTCTTGTAAACTTGGAGGGGGGTGTTGTTGGGGGTATGCAAACACCTATGAGCGGTCTCGCTCATTCTTATTCATACACTGCTGTTCTTCATTGCAGGAGCATGTATATTCTAAGAGCTCTGATCTCAGACACGCCCCCTGCACTTGTACACACTCCATGTCCGTTTAGGAGCTCAGGCAGCGCGCCTTCATTAATATGCATGGCGTGCTGCCATCCTGCTCCTAAACACCCACTTCCATACAGGACTAAGCTAGTCCTGCACGGAAGGATAGTGAATCCGGGGGATACTATTTGAAGGTACAATTTACTAAAATGCAAAAGCAGATATAGATCCCATAAGTAAATATTTCCAAATATGTAATTTCTACCATTGCAAAATGATAAGTTAAATCTATTACAACTATAAGTAGATATTTACACATATGTATGTTCCTACTGAGGAAATAATAACAGTAGGGGGAAGGGGAATATAAAATACATGAGGTAAGGGAGAGATGAGTTAGGGAGAGAAGAGAGTAAAGAAGGAAGTGTAGGGTAAGAAATATGGTGAGTTACTGGGGAATTCATCTAGGATGGGAACTGGAACATTCCCAGAGGAATGTTAGGTGAGAGTGAAGCAAGGTTTTGAAGGTAGAGCGGCTGCTAGTGGTGCAGATGTGAGGTGGCAGGGAGTTTCAGAGACATGCTAAGGAGAAGGACAGTAGATATTTGCCTGGTGGATGGACAGGCTTATGCAGTTCAATCAGATTTTGAGTATTGGTTCTTAGGAGTCTATTGGGTAGGTGCATTTTAAAGGTTGAGGCAAGGGAGGGGCAAAGAGAGGGACTAAAGATGAGTTTGTGGGCATATATGCGTTGAATGTAGGTAAGATGATTGGGCAACTCTAGACAATTTAGTTTGTGAAGGGCAGTACAGTGATGGGTGGAGGATCTGTAGCCAGTGGCGAACTTGGAGATTTTGTTGTAACTGGAAGAACGTTTTGTCTTGAGAGAAGACTGTAGGTTAGTTAAGAGTGGGGCACCATAAAGGAGATAAGGGATGAGATATGTGGTAGAGAGAACAAACCCGGTAGAGGGAGTGAGGTAGCAATTGTGACGGTATATCATACCTAGCTTTTGGTGTGTTTTTTTGATATTTGTTTGTTGGTGGGTATCAAACTTAAGCTGATCGTTAATGAGTACTCCTAGCAGTTTTGCATTGGATACTATTTCAAGAGGTGTATTATTTTGACTGGTGATGGAGAATGAGTTTTTGTCAATCATTGTGGTTTTGGAAGGGGTGAATATCATAAGTTTTGTTTTTGATGTATTGAGTGCCAAGTGGTTATCTAACATCCATTGTTCAGTGGAGGAGAAGGCATCTTGGGTTAATTTTATGAGAGTGGAGGTGGAGGTGGCAGAACAGATAATTGCTGAATTGTCTGCGTATTGTATAATTTTTGCATTAGGGGTGGTGTGGTGGAAGTCATTAATGAAAATATTGAACAGTAGGGGAGCTAATATAAAACCCTGTGGTACACCAATGTGAGTATTGAGGAAACGGGAGGTGGCTTTTTTACATTTGACTGCTTGTTGCCAATTAGAGAGGTTGCTGGTAAACCAGTTGTTAGAGGAGGGGGAAAGATTTAGGTTAGAGAGTTTAGTTAGGAGAAGGTTGTAAGAGATGGGATCAAAGGCCTTAGAAAGGTCTAGAAGGAGGGTAGACACAGTACAGCCAGAGTTGTTGGCTTTGTTCACAGTTTCAAGGAAGAAGAGGAGGGTGGTAATGGTGCTGTGACCAGGCCTGAATCCATGTTGTGTAGGAGTTAGCAGATGGTTGTCTATGAGGTATGGTAAGAGTTGTATATGATTACATTTTTCAAGAAGTTTAGAGATGGGGATAAGATGGAGATAGGTCGGAAATTAGAGATGTTATTGTTGTTGCCCCCTTTGTGAACGGGAATAATAAAGTCCTTTTTCCAGAGTTGGGGTGCATGGCCTTCTTGGATTGACTGATTTATGAGAATGCAGATGGGGAAGGCAATGGCTTCTGCAGCAGTCTTTAGAACGTAGGAAGAAATATTATCAGGGGCATTGGAGCATGGTTTTAAGTTCTGAAGGAGTTTTTTTTTATAGTTGATACGGGAATGGGCTTTATAGAGATGGGAGAAAGTTGGGAGGAGGAGGTATTTGAGGAGGAAGAGGTAGGGAAAGGTAAAGGTGAGGATGTATGACTATTTGTGAAGGATGTTGTTAGTTTGGTTATGGAGTCAGTGAAGAAAGACTTAAATTGGAAGGCAAAAATCCATGTCGGAGGCATTGGAATTAGGGCAAGTGTTCTCCTTTCTACCTGGGTTAACGAGGGAGGTGATACCATCCCAGAATTGTTTTGAGTTTGTCTTATGGTTATTTTCAAGTATGGAGAAGCAGGATTTACGGTCAAAAGCAATGAGTTTTCTAACTCTTTTATAATGTATTTTGTAATCGTTTAGGGTGATGGGAGTTTTATTTTTAAAGTGACTTTACAAGGCTTTGTCTTGAAGGTGCATGACAGCTAAGGTATCTTTGCTTAACCAATACTTTTAATTATTTTTGTTTTCAGTGGGGCAAAGGTATGTAAAAGGTTTATAAATGTTGTGTTAAAGTAGGTGACGGTATTTTCTAGGGGGGCAGTTTTTAAGGGCTCCAGCTGAAATGTTTTAGTGTGTTAGAGAAGGTGAATGGGTTGAAGTTTTTTAGGGAGCTTGTGGAGATATAGGTATGAGACAGTTGTAAGGAGGAGGAGTAATGATGAGCAAAAGTGGGAAAGTGATCACTGAGGGAGTCAGGGAGGGTACCACTACTGGATATATAATGAGGGTGGGAGACCAGAATCCAGTCAAGGGTGCTTCCAGAGGAGTAGACCTTGGTAGGTCTGGTAGTGGTGTTGATTAGCTGACAGAAGTTGTAGAGATTTATCTTTAGAGAGTCTGTGGGAGATTGAATGGTGGTCCAGTTGATATTTACATTGTCTAAGATTATAGTCTCATTGGTTATGTTGGTGGAGAACCAGGAGAGTATATCTTTGAGGATAGGGACATTGCCACCAGGAGGGATATAGAGGGAGGCTATACATATGAATTTAAGTTCTGAAGGAGGTTTTTTTATAGTTGATATGGGAATGGGCTTTATAGAGAAATGAGGAAGTTGGGAGGAGGGGGTATTGCAGCCATCAGGCATAATGACAGTTACAATGCATTAAGCAGACATGCCACAAGCTGCAACGGCTTTGCCCATTTTAAATTTCTAGTGTTAGAACAGGTCCAGCAGTTTTTTGGAGATTGCAACACACTACTAGAGCTTAAGGAATTAAGATGGCAACTCCTCCTTGAAGCAGATACCTCATCAGGGCTCAACGAGAATCTCAACATTAAATGTGCATTAAAGTGGTACAATTAAAAAGTTACAGCATGCCCCCTAGGGGCAGGATGTTAGCAGATAAAACCTTTTGTTTTACGGCAGTGTCTCTCATTAGTCCAAATACTACTGCATTAGTGTAGTCTATCTACCAATCATAATGAAGATTTTTTTATACCAGTTACACTATTTAAAGCTCACACAGTACTACAAAAACATTACATTTTGCTCTGATGAAGTTCGATTGTTATCAATAAAGCAAACAAAATCGCTCAGCAAATAACAGTTCTGGCTCAGCGTCTGTTCATTGTTTTTTTGTTTTTGTTTTTAAAAGTTTGGAAGTTTTCAGTCGTAACATATGAATTTATGTTTATTTATCTGAAGTCAAAATGTATTCAGCATTAGCGAATTGGGGAATAGGTTTAGTGCATGGAGTAACTGAATGGGAGGAAGAGTACAGGAGAGCAACCCCACCACCTTTTTTATGGGTTCTGTCTTTTCTAATGATACTGTAGTTGGGGGATATTATTTCAGAGTCTTTTATGGAGGGTTTCAGTCATGTTTCAGAGATGGACAGGATGTCTGGTTGGTTATAGAGAAGCCAGGCATGGAGGTTAGGGATTTTGTTACATATAATTTGAGCATTCAGTGCTGAGAAAAAGAGGGATTTTCCTGTAGAAGAGGAGTAAGAGGGAGGGAATTTAAACTGTAGGTGGGAGAGGGGCCAGGGTTAGGGTTTACATCTGCAGAGAGAAGAGTGGTCATAAGTTAGTGAATCTGGAAAAAGTGGTATTTAGACTGTTTATTATCTGGTTTGAAGATCACATATTTTGTAGGAGTAGGCCTAGTTAAGACTGGAATAGTGTATTTGTAGGTAGAGATGAGTTTCTAAGGGAAGAGCAAAGAGTTATTGAAGGAGAATAGATAGGGGCTTATAGAAGTAGAATAGTATGTGTGTTGTATGGTGAGTGAACATGTATAAAAAGGGGAAGAGTGGTTTGTTATTAAGAGGCCTGGTGAGATAGCTTAGATAGGACAAGGTGAACAGAAGTAGTATTTGGGTTATAAACAAGGTTGTTTTTTTAAGCATTGTGGTTATTTAGACTTTGAGTGGAGGAAGAATATTGAGTTAAGTGGTTTGTGGTATGGGCTCTATGAAGTGGCTAGATATTATGAAGATATGAGGGGCTCGGGACTAGGAAGTAAGGGGTGGGGGATGTTATGAGTCTACTGGAGTAGGTGGGAGTGGGTGTGGTTCATGAGTATAAGTGCAGAGGTATTGGGGGCCGGTGGGAATTGGTGGCAGGGTAGGGGAGCGGAGTGAGCCCGCAGGGTGAACGGAGTGGGTAGAGCCAATGAGGAGGGAGAAGACTTAGCTAGCGGAAAACAATCAGTGAATCAAAGAGCAGAGCTCAAGGCAAGGAGGCACAAGGGATGAGCACTGGATCACAATGTATTTAAGGTAGAGAGAAGCAGAGAAATTCACAGGGGTTTGGAGCTAAAACAGGGCAGTGTGAATTAACTGAGTAATTGCTGTACCCAATAATGAGAGAGGAGAAGTTGGTAGTGGATAAATGCTGCCACCTAGTGGCCAAACTGAGTAAATATGAGGTTAAGGCACCAGCACTCAGAAGAGTGGGATAAGCCTAGAGAGCTTAAAGGGAGACTAATGTTCACGGTGGGCTGCTAGCAAATCCACGCTGAGTCAAATAAACAACCATAGAAAGGAATAAGATGTTTTACACAATATGGTACATACACACTGTTTTTAGTTCTTGAGGCCCTTGGGTAGTTCTTTCAGGATTCTTAGGTAGTTCTTTTAGGATGGGAAGCCAGGGTACTATATAGAACAATGTGAGATGCCCGGGTTGGTTGAGATGAAGCAATTGCAAGCTATAAAAGGAACAATAAGTAATTTATAGACAAGATTATAACAATATCAGCCACTAACGAGGGAAATACTTCAGTTAGATAGTTTGGTTTGAATAGTAATAGGTAGCCTAGGGATGGGTGTTCAGTGAGGGTGTGTGAATGCAGTTACCTTAGACTAAAGGGCAGACTGTGAAGGAGGATAGAGCTACAAAAATAGGTACACAGGTAAAAAGGTACAGTGCAGCAGCAGGTCGAAGTGGACTATAGGCAGTGTATCACAGTTCTGTAATGCAGTAATCAAATACAAGCAAAAGGTAGCTGAATGTTATACATTTACCAGCTGTTAACAATTAAACACAGAGTAGGGCAGCATTTGCAAGTCAAAAAAATGCACACTAAAACATTCAGTTATATCAGCAGTTCAAGATTAAAACCCAGAGTAGGGCATCAATCATAATTCAAGTAAACACAATCGCTCAGAAATGAGCAGATGTTGGTTGAACTCTTTCAAATGTTACAGCAATTAAAACTATAGACGTAAAATAGGGCTGCAGCTACACACAGTAATCATCAGTATCAGGTAACACGTTTCAAGGTCAAGGCAGTTGCAGCACTACTATTGCAGCAGGGAACAGGAGATAAATACTGATAAACCGGGATACAAACAATGCAAACAGGGGTTCGGTCACAGCATTCATGTATGTTTGCTTGCAGTACAAAGGATTTACTGAATACTGTCAACTATTTTATGTTGTACTGTTACTGCTGGTTTCAAACAGATCAAATGGGAAGCCACTAATATTAAAGGACTCACTGAATATATTTAAAAATAGAGCAGTTAACCATTGTAGGTAATACTTTCACTACAAGTTTCACCCAAATCAAATGTAAAAGCTGCTAATATTAAAAACTCATTAGCTGAGCTTAAGAACGCTCACAGGGAACCAAATACAGAGTATACATGCTATCCTGCTAGGACTACTGATTTCAACATTAACAAAAGTGGTTAGCTAGTGGTAACAGCGGAAAAGCCGTTAATATGAAATGACACGGAAGCCATGTCTAAGAATGCTCAAAAAAAATACATGTTACAGAACATTACCATAAAATGAATAACTCAGCTTCTTTGCAAGAAGATGCCAGTGAGAATGTTATAATATATACTGGCAATCTACAAGAGAATAGATCTGCTGCCTGTGACTCAAGAGTATTTACATATGCAGAAAACAGAAATGCTCAACTAGAAAAGTAATGTTAGCATTAGTATATGGATGTGAAAATGTATGTGAATATTTATTTAGTAAAGATGTTTATGTAAAAATAGCACTTACAAAGCTTATTGAGAAAGCACTTTTGATAAATAACTCTTAGATAGACTTGAAAGGGAATATACTTGACATGGATTGAAAGTGAAATATAGACCAGGCAAGGAACTACACATGGTGGACATGTTATCTAAAGGCTTTCGGCTTTTCCCGGTTAGGGGTCACTACAGCAGAACTCCGCTAATGATTGGCAGTGGATTTTATGGTGCTGAGTTGCCAGCCTGATGCCCAACCTTCAAAGAAGGAACACCTATTCATGCACGCACCTACCTGCATGTCATTAAACATCACTTGACCATGGGGAGGACATGCAGACTCCACACAGAAGGCGTTCCACCCGAGATTCGAATGGGAGAACCTCTTGCTGTGAAGCAACAGCTCTAACTGCTGCACCACCAGCCTCTACGGTGGATATGTTATCCACCAGATAATATTCATGAGTTGCATGAAGATCTGTTGGAAGAAAACTTAGAGATGTATTGGGTATTTCTGCTGTCACAAATGACAAAAGACACAGTAAGAATTTTCGAGATGTACTGATACTAACATCAAAATGCAGGACCTGAAAGATATAACAGTAAATGGCAAGCCCAAGCAATAATCAACAGGAAGGAAAGAAATGCAGCTTAAATTTTTTTCAAGGGAAAAATATGATAGTAGCCAGAACTTGATGGTCAAGCCAGAAAAAATAGTTTTTACCTAGCTAAAAAGAGAAATACTTGATAGGATACACAAATCATATATGGGATAAAAGAAAGTGAAAAGTAAGAGTAAAAAGTGAAGTTATTTGTTAGGAATGCTAACTGAGATAGAACAATTACTGCAGTCTCATCCATTCTGCAATCATACTGTAACAATAATCTAGAAGAATAGATGTCTGCTAATGTACTCCATTGTTATCCTGGTAGAGAGCAGCAAATTTTAACTTGTGAGTTAAGGGCAATGTTTTCCACTTTGAGGAACCATATGTCCCTTATATGTAGATTACTATTCAAAGCAATCTGTAATAATCAAACAAACACAACAAGTGCTTGTGTGATTAATGCGTTAAACTCTTAAGATACTTTTTTATTTGATAATTCCGGAAACAAAAAATGCTGAGAAACATGTAAAGCTCAGTAAACACGAATGCATGTGTTCCTCAGTGTTTTTTGTTGTTTCCTTATTGATTTACTTGATACCACTGGAGTCTTTGCTGTCACAACTGTGTTTGCTGTTTTATCTGACAATTGTCCCAATAGTAAAGTCAGGTATTCATGGGATTTGTATATGGATGTAGACATAGGTACATCATTTCCAGTCCAAATTATCCACAGTCTGATGGAAGTGTGGAAAAACTGTCCAAAACTTTAAAAACTTCATGGAGAAAGACCAATAATAGCAAAGGGCATAAAAATATTTTCTTTACAGTACTGAAATATTGGATTTAAGGTATTAATTGTCTTGACAGCTCAGTTGTTAAAGAGCTAAAGAGTTGGACGTAAATATTCTACTTCAGATACATTACAGATATCTGAAGAAATGCTGAAGAAATCAAAAGGCAGAGAAGTAATAGTTTGACTGAAATGGGAGGTCAGCTAGACTTTCAGGAAGAAGATAAAATAAGAACACAAATGCATAATAATGTTTGCATCCTGAAGCTGAAGAAGGTAGTAATGCAGACACACCAAAGTTGTATGTAGCCAGTAGGAAAGATTTAATGCAATATGGAAGGAATTGCTAGCATGTTATTTTCAAATGAGCAGTGGAATGTAATGCATGTTATATTATAAAATGTATGTAATGCTCTCTCTCTCTCTCTCTCACACACACACACACACACACACACACACACACACACACACACACACACACACACACACAGACCTGTCTATCTATGGTGTAAATGAAAAGTTAGACTACTAATTTTGGAGAAATATTTCTTTCTGTAAGTATAAAAGAGACAGAATTTACGAATGAGAGAATGCTTATTTTTTGGAATCCTATATGCTTGAATTAAAATGTTATATTATATAGGTAAGTAGTAGTGTGCAAAAAATGAATGTTTGACTGACAAGGTGGCAGTTTTAAAAACGTGAAATTTTGCATTATAGAGGTTAGTGTGTATATGCGGATGTTCTTTGGATAGGGTTAGAGTACAGGTTGTGTAACATGATTGATTAAGCATTATGTATGTTTGGTGTTGTGTGTGTTGCTTGTCCTATTGCCTTGTATAGCGCTAACATTAGAAAAGTTTTTTTTAGTAACATAATGTGTATGGCTGGAGTTAGGGTTATGGATAGGTTTAGGGTTAGGGTTAGCACACATGTGTAAGGTGGTACAAGAATTGGTCTTGTTTAATAAAGTTGTGCCACATATGAGAGTTATTTAAATTCCTCATGTATTTCTAAATAAAGAGGTATAACTAAATCAAATGTGAACTAAGTAGGATCTCTTGTATGGTTTCATTTTCTAAGAGGGTTCTTCCTCTTTGAAATGCTCATAGAACTTTGTTGAATTCCAGTTGCCATACAGCAGTGGGTTATTTACATGGGTTAAAAGAATATAACACAGTGTTTTGAAAATATTAAGAGGAATGCAGATGTTTAAGAGGAACAATTCTGACAAACTGTATATATAAATATATATATATATATATATATATATATATATATATATATATATATATATATATATATACTGGAAGATCTAGGATACATAGATAGATATTATATACAGAGCATGAAAGATGAAATATGCATTCAAGGCACATATTCCTTAATGCACAATATGGGACAGTTTAGGTGATAGTTGTAAACGTAATGCCAGAAATTGTTAAGAATGGTTCCTCTGATTTACATATGCTCTATGGTACAGTGACTATGAGGCAATATATATGGTGTGTGAGAGAGAGAGGGAGAGAAAGAGAGAAAATGCCCTCACATGGAGTGAGCATGGAACTGCAGCACCCATGTAAAAAATACTTTAATATTCCCCTTTATCACAGTATTTGGTAACTTATAATAATTTTAGATAGTGAAACTATGATAGGGAGCTGAATGTGAGAGGTAGATATGAGACAAAACCAGGGAAGGGGACATGCATAGAAGCTACAGCTACAGGAAAGCTATGTCAAGCCTGACTAAGGAAATACTATTTTATACAGAGAGGTGAAGCCTTGTAGGCAAATTTCAGATACTGGGATACAGCACGTTTCAGTAGAGGGAGTAAGGAACACTAGAGTGGAAAATGGCTATTCAATATGTAATTGCTTATATCACCATTGCTCAAGCATAATTATTCAGTGTGGCAGTTGCTCAAAAGTTGTGTCCTGCTCCATATTGGGAGGATCAGTTAGTGTTTAAAGTCTGCTGTGACCTGAAATTCTCTGAGCTTGCAACATCCCAAATAAAAACTAAAATACCTTTTTCTATTATTGGTTGCTCTTTTTTTCAGTGGTACTATGACCTTTGTAATTATAAATACTGTGGAAGGGCCACTGTGCCTGCTTATCAGTGCAGAAGGCAAGGTGCTTCTCTTTAAGACACAGTCCAGCACACCACTACAGAAACATTGTTGAGAATCAGGGGAGCCTGCAGGATTTTTGTCAGGGGGGCACAAACCCAGAGCCCCCCACTCAGTTTCCTCACATAGTCCCCCCAACACAGCTATTCCAGTGTCCCATTACTTGGCTCTTTCTCCCCAGTTGCCATAAATACTGTTCAAAACTCTCAGTGTGCATACTGTTTTATGCTTTACATCTACAATGATTACAGATACCTGAATTTAATTTACATTTTTTATTTCAAATGTTATAGTACAGACACTATTTATTTATTTACATTTGTTTGCCAGGAAATTCCAACTGGACACAGGTCCTTTTCAGTGGAGGCCCAGGAAGAAAAGCTCCACAGAATTACATGGTAGATGGTAAACAATAACAGTCAAGGTATGAATACAGTAGAGGTGATCCTGGCATGGAGAAATACAGGAGCAACTAATAGACATTTGCTAAACAAAACAATAGTCTTACAATGAAAACAGACTTAGCATTAAAACTTCTCTACCTTAGAAACTCATATTCACTGAAACAGCATTGAAACCCACATTCAAAGAAAATGCATTTGGCCGGTGGTGGGTTAAGTTTACCTTTGGGCTGTTTTCAAACCATAGGCCCCTTGCACACAGTTTTAGGACCATTAAAAAGTCATTTCATACAATCAGGAAATTGAATCAATTATAATAAATAATAACTGAATAAATACAGCACCACTTGTTAGACTGTGTTTTAAATTTACAGTTTTGAATATTTTGCCAGTAAGCAATGAAACAAAACATATCAACCAATAATGACAAACTACCCATTTCAGAACATTTCAACCATAAAAGGTCACTCAAACTTCTCTCATTACAATCCACCAATATCAGTCAATATGCACAATCTCTGTAGAAGTAAAAGCCATCTCCATCTTATCCCCTACCTCCATTCCACCTTGCACTGACTCATCCAACTACCTCTACTATTACTTCATCCCACCCAAAACAATCCCTCCCCTACTAAAAACTAAGTTTCTCTCTAATATCTATTGTACTATACTGTCCAGTCTCAAATATACTATTACCCTCTCCATGCATACTATTTTCCTAACCTACTAATGGCTAGCTATATATTTTGAAATGTTAAACCTACAATTGAGTTTATAACAAAAAATATTCACTTTATGTAAATGTTGACATTTCTATGTCTTTTCATTTTTGTAACATTGTGACAAGCCAATTGCAAATAGCATGGAGCTTATCTGTAAATGTTTAAATAGCTGTATGAACTATGTCCTTTTGTAACATATGAAATGTAACTTGCAATTATTGTGGAGCTTTTCTTCCCGGACCTCCACTGAAAACGGGCTCTTCTTGGCCCAGTGGACTTCCCTGGTCATCAAACTTAAATAAATAAAATAAATAAATAAATGAATAAAATCTGAATAATTCCACATTAAAGAGATCTGAAACTAATGAAGAGGACGTTGCTAGAAAACTTTATATTTCAGTGTTTCATCTACAAAGTCAGTGTCTGTTGCCCTTGAATAATACATTGCCTATGTTACATTAAAAAAATGGTAAACTGCTATATTGCAATAGGGAATGGATGGCAAGCTGAAAAACAGGTTCTTAGTTACTAGGCATCTCATCCAAAGGAAGACATACTCAGGTCTGCAGCACCCTACCCCCTTAAAATAGAAATATACATGCTGTGGGAGTAGAGCCTATAAATCTCTGCATCAAGATGCAATCGTGCTACCTGCTGTGCTACTAACACTGCCCTAAAGTTCTTTATGACACCATTTTCTGAACAAAACATTTGCACATTTTGAGCAGACTTAGCATGCACAGCAGTAAACGTCTCTTCCATTGAAGCTCACAATTCCTTGAAAATGCACTTGAAAATAAATTCCACCTGCTGTCTCTAACTAGGGCATTTCTCTCTCTCTCTCTCTCTCTCTCTCTCTCTCTCACACACACACACACGCACACACACACACACACACACACACACACACACACACACACACACACACACACACACACACACACACACACCTCAACCTCCTAATGCAAGAAATCTGGACTAAGTCTAAAATAAATAGGAACATATTATAAATATTTCTCTCATGAACTTAGAAAATTGCTAGAATAACAGGATTTGTGTTATATGCATAAGGTTTAAAACTCAAATGTCTGTCATTGTTTAGCAACTTCAGTTCTTTTTAGAAGGAATATGGGGCAAAAATCTGGACATTCTGCAAAATCCTGGATAGTTAAGGGATATGCTACCTCCCTTTTATACATACATACACACACACACCCACAAAGGCTTCAAACTAGGGACACATAACAAAATTTGTGTTAGAATGTATTTTCTGAATGATATCAAGTCTGAAACTCAAATGCATGTCATTATTTATTAACTTTAATCCTTAACTAATCTCAGTGATTTGTCAAAACAGAATTTTTATGAGGAACAGACCAAAAATATAATGCAAAAATATGGATATTATGTGAAACTCTGTACAGCTGAGAGGTATGACACACACATTCACCCCCCTGCCTCCTTAGAAAGTGAATAGAACAAGCTTTGCATTAGTAAGCATTTTCTGAAAGATAGGAAGTCTAAAGCTCAAATGTCTACCATTATTTTCTGACTTTAGTCTTCAATGATTTTCCAGAAAAAACATAATTTTATGAGAAACAAACCAAAAATATGAGGCATAAATCTTAATAATTGCATTGTATGTACCTCCCCACTCACACTCCTACCTCTCTCTCTTTCTCTCTCTCTCTCTGTCACTCTGGTGAATAACATTCTCACAGGGCTCTTACACCCCAAATCACCAAACAATGGCTCTGTCTTCAGAAAAAACTCTACATTAACATGTTCTTTAGACAACCTACACATGTACAGAAACTAAAGATATCCTGTATGTTTAAGCAATAGCTTATGCTGCATGAATGCTTCTGCCATCAAGAAAAACTCCACATTAGCATTTTCTTTTATATCAAACACTATAGTTTTGAAGAGATGGCTTATGCTGTTATTTAATCTTTTTACTACAAGATAATCTACTTTGACTGTACAACATTTTCAGCTCTTACTAAACTCGCAGACAGTATGGTTTTACAATTTCTGTTCTCACAAATGTCACATCCATGCCTTGTTTTCTGTACTGCAAGCCTGTAATCATAAGCAGTACTTCAACTGCACATGGAACTTTGTGAGCAACTTCTTTTCACTTGGATGCAAAACACCACTGCTTACTGGAAAGGCATGTCCCAGTTCTGAATTCTCAGTGATTGCCAGCCTCAACAATGCTTCTGATGCTATCATGGCTTTGTTACCCCTCCTCAGAAAAGTTAAGTAAAACGAAAATGCATTACATTTTTTTCAAAGACTGAGCTTGTATCTCTAATGAGTATGTCTTTCTTTTGAAGAGAAAGCTTTATCAAATCACAACACACACACACACACACACACACACACACTGCAGAACAGGCAGAAAACAATAGAGGCAAAAGTCATTGCTAGACATAAATGCCAGGAGCTGCAGATGCATGATAGAGCCAGAATCTACATCTCTGAGTTTCAGCGCATAGTCATTCAATCCCATATTTCAGCTTGAGAACCACAGCCTTCATCCTGGACACAACACTTCCCTTCAGTCCTTACTTTTTAACTCTGCTTCTTCTCCAGACCCAATATATGATGCTCACAAACATACAGCCTTTTTTTTTATGAAACAACAAAATAAACAGTCTCTGCCCGTGGATGGTCAGTCAGTGTGCTGTGCGTCCAGCAATGGTTCGTATTCAATACCTGCATGAGGCTTTTTAATAACGAAAATCTTTCCTAACAAAATATTGGTTCATAAAATACAGCCACCCCACTGTTTGATGCATCATATTAACTAGGGTGTTTTAGTTGGGTAGAACAGAAATTTCAGAACTACTCTTAAAAAAAAAAAAATATATTAATAAGCCCTAGATACTCAGCAATACTGACAGGTTAATCTGAACAAATCTGTCTACTTTTGTCAATGAAAACTGCCAAACATTAAAGGATGGTTGCACTTCTGAGCAGCTAGTCTAGTGTTGAATTCAGGGGTCTGGTTTACTGCAGAAAATGACAGAGTCACATAATAGTAAATTGGCAGGTAAGGGTGTACATGCCTGCATATCTTCACTTTAAAATGCTGATCAAGCTACTTCTCCCTGTAGTAGAGCAGATAATAGCTGAGTTGTTCAGGCAAAACATGCACACACACACGCACATACACCCCTACCTGCCTACTACTTATACATGCATACGTACATACATACACACACCCCTACCTTTACCTACCTATTTCTTACATACATATATACAAATTCCTAGCTACCTACCTACTTCTAATATCCACACGCCCCTGCCTACCTATTTCTCACACACACACACACACACACACACACACACACACACACACACACACACACACACATACACACATGCCTCTTAAACACTTAAACACACACACACACCTACTTCTCACTTGTGCACTCTTCCTCAGTCCAAACCTCTCTTCTGGAATTCAAATTCCATGCACCGGCATCGAAGATGAAGATGTAAAGCATTGGTCGCACAGACGGAGATGACAAAAGAGGTCAAAACACCTGTTCGGTCTGCGCAACTGGATGCAAAGGGTATGCTTAAAGAAGAACACCCTTAAAAAAAATATTTTTTTTTAATTAAAAGAAAATTAATCTCCTGGCCAACCAATTCCAAGGGGGTGCAAGTGCACCCCCTTGAACCTGCCTGCTGATGCCCTTGGACTGAGGAGGTAGGGCTCAACAAGATAGCAAGATATATAATAGGTTCATAGGTTTATGGGTTCATACTAGGCTATCTGCCCTAGGGCATTTATAAGCCTAGACAGAGTATGTTTGGCTTTCGCCACCCATTTTAAATTAATTTTGCTATGCCCTTTTTCGAGGTTAGTATACTGTGCCTCTGTCTAACAGTGACACAGAAGTGATACCCGGGGTAAACCTACGATCTCCCATCCACTCATCAAGATTCCTCTTGAAGAGAGTCAATGAGGGACTCTGCCTAACCTGGACTGGGATTTTATTCCAGAATGAAGGGAGCCTCTGGGTTATGAATCTGTCCCTCCAGCATGTCCTATTTATTTCAGTGCTGAGGTTCAAGTCTCTCGAGCATGTAGCTCGATGGGATTTGGATTTTTTGAGGTGCAGCATGTCCCTTAATTCCGGGTTGGACATGGCTTTATACGTCAGGCACAGGTCACCTCTGAGCAGGCGGTATGCCACTGAGTAGAGCTGGAGTTTCTTTAACCGGGCTGCATATGGCATCTGTTTGAGCCCTTTGATCCTCTTGGTGAGGTACTTTTGGGGTCTTTCCAGTTGCTGCAGGTGTTTGGTAAGGTACATCCCAAAAAGGGCATTGTATTCGATTATGGGCCTGATGAGGGATGAGTAAAGAGGCACGATGACCTCCCCTAATCTAGATGTGAATCCCTTCATGATTAGGTGGGCTATATAAAATGTTTTTCTAACCACTTTGGCCACGTGGTTGTTAAATGAGAGATTGCTATCAACTTGGGTCCCCAGGTCCCTAATTACTTCTTCTGTACTTAATGGATTACCACCTATGTGGTAATTTGTGGGCACTTTAATTTTGCCAAAGGGGATGACTATACACTTTTTGGCATTTAGCTTGAGGCCATGGCTCTGGCACCAGTTGTCTGTTTCTATGACACCCTTTTGGAGGATGCTTGTGTCGGCTGGAGAGTCGATTATGGTGCCCAGTTTGCAGTCATCTGTGAACTTGGTCAGCCACAGTCCTTCTGTGTTGGCCTGTACCTCCGAGAAATATATACCGAACAAGAGAGGTCCCAGGACTGAGCCTTGTGGGACGCCACTTGTAACTGGTTTGGAGTCTGACATGGCTCCAGCAATTCTAACCATGTGGGTTCTGTCCTTGAGCCAGTTTGCAACCCATCTAGTGACATAGGGGTTTATATTTAAGCTGGTGAGCTTATCTATGATGCCCAAGTGGGGTATTGTATCAAAGGCTTTTGCGAGGTCCAGGTAGGCTGTGTGGATCACCTTCCCTTCGTCAATGGCCTTGGTGACTGTTTCAAAGAAGTTGGCTAGATTTAAGAGGCAGGATCTGCCCTTAACAAAGCTGAACTGGGTAGGATCCAGTGTCTGTAGGTCCCCAATATCTTTATTTATGAGGTCCATGATGATCCTTTCCATAGCTTTGCAGACCAAGCTAGTCAGGCTTATGGGGCAATAGTTTCCAGGGTCCATTGAGGCACCACCTTTGTGGAGAGGAACCACTGTTGCTGTACGCCACTCTTTGGGTACATATCCTGTAGTAAGGCTGAGATTGAACAGTAGTTTTATGTTTGGGTTTAGCTCTTCTTGGAGTTCATGTAGGACGCAGCCCGGGACACTGTCTGGTCCCATAGATGCTGTGTTTTTTGCTTTGGAGAGGGCGGCTCTTACCTGAGCATCTGAGATGTCAGGGGGGGCAGCACTCTGCTGGGATAGATATTTGCCCTTTGGTGGGGAGTTTGCGCTGAACCTGTCAGCTAGGATGTTGGCAATGTCTGTGGGTTCAGTGTATTTTTTGTCATTTTGGACTAATTCTGAGCATATCTGGGAATTCCCACCCAGGTTCCTAACATAACTAAAGAAAGCCTTGTGACTATCCTTAGTGTCCTGTGCAATTTTTCTTTTGAAGCTGGCCTTAGACGATTTTATGAGTGCCCTTAGTTTTTTGCTAATACTGATCAGAGATGCCTTCCCTTTTTGGGATTTTGCTCTATCATGTAGTAGCTTCCTCCTTCTATTGTATAGTTTGTTTATGGCTGGGGTCCACCAGACAGGACGTCTGCCTTTGAAGGATTGGGTCTTGGTTTTATTTGGGATTGCATGATCCATGCATTCCTGAAGGTGTTCATAGAATGCATTTATAAAGGATTCTGCGGTCTGGGCCGTATTTTCCACAGGCCCAGGGGGCTTTGAAGGATTCCACCTCGGATTTGAGGAGTGTGAAATTTGCTTTAGAGAAGTTTTTCACTGTGGTTTTCTGGGCAGGGGTGGGGATGGGATGTGAATATCCAGTGATATCAGTTTATGGTCTGATCTTACCAGTGAGGGATACACTTCTTGTCTGGAGCATAGAGTCCCCATGTTGGTGATGATCAGATCCAGTATGTTTTCCCCTCTTGTGGGAGTGGTAACAAGTTGTTCCATAGCATTTGAGTTTATGAATTCTAGGAACCTTTGGGCTAGGGTGTTGGAGCTAGAGTAATGCTCCCAGTCTATGTTTGGGTAGTTGAAGTCGCTCAATATAATGGTGTTTGGAGAGACCTTCATATTTTCCAGTGTTCTCAGGAAGGCCGAGTGGGGTTCCTGGGTTTGGAAGGGTGGTCTGTAGCAGGCTATAAACTGGAAGGCAGTTTTACCCACTGTTAGTTGCACATGGATAGTCTCAGATGCTTCGTGCTTTGCCACCAACCTGGAGGTGTGGGTATCTTTGATGAATATTGATACTCCCCCTCCTTTTGTGGTTCGGTCCAAGTTTTGGGGCCGAAAAGCATGGTATGAGGTATAACCTGGTAGTACTGGGGTGCTCTCGGGAGCCCTAAACCAGGTTTCTGTTACTGCACAGATATCGATGTTCTCCGTGCTAAGGAGAGTTTCAAGTGCGTGCATCTTGAGGTTTAGACTTCTGGCATTGAGTAGCATTACTCTTAGTTTCTTATCCCTTGTGATACCTATGGAGGTGGGTTTGTCTTTTGAGCCTTGCCTAAAAAAGGCACTATGGGGGTAGCAAGAGCCTTTGCCAATATCCAAAAGCCCAGCGGTGACAGGTGCAAGCCATCCCTAGCGAAGCATCGTGGCTTGTCGAGTATGTCATCCCAGGCTGACAGGCATGGGATCCCCTTTGAATGACACCAGTACTTAAGCCAATTGTTGAAATTAATCATCTTGTCATCATATTGTGGCATCATTCTTGGTGAGGGTAAGATGCTACTCAAGGTCAGGGTCATACCAGCCTGGGCTACATGCTCAGAAAGCTCCTCTATGTCTCTTTTCATGTAGTCCAGGAAGGTACGTCTCAGGTCATTCACACCAGCATGGACAATGACTGAGTCATATTTGTACTTGCCTTGGAGTGACCTGAGTGCTTGTGTTATGTGGCGGATCCTAGCGTCCAACAGGTTTCTCACCGTGACCTTCTCCTTGTTCAGCCTGGTGAGCGGGACGTCAGTGTGCCTGACGATAGAGGTAGGCTGAATGCAGAAAAAGACAGGTAGAGAAGAAGAAGAAGAATATCTACCACAGGTAATAGAGCTGATCACTACCTGAGAGCATAAAATATGCTAGATTCTGCTAGAAACAATAGATTTTGGTAGTAAAAAGCATCTGGTTACCCCATAGCCCTCCATTTTCTTATTTATCTGATAGGCTGAAAATTATATATAGCCAGCAGCTTATCTTCTCTATCTGTGTTATTATCTGCCGTGTATCTTTTTTGCGGTTACATACCAGGAGTTATAGAGGGTGAGGTCAAACAATGTCAAAGCACTTTCTTGAAAATAAGACTATCTTAAAAACATATACATATATTGTTAGCAGTCTGCAAAATTTATTTCAGTATTTGCCAGAGACCTTTTTATTTAGCAGGTTTCTTTATTTCTCTAAAGATTTTTATTCAGCACTGATATCACTGTTTATTAATACTCTCTGAATCTTTCGAATGGAGTACATCTCAATAACTATTCATTGTACTTATACCTTAATATAGTGAAGTATATATTCCCAGTTACCTGTGAATTAAATCTTGTTATTATTTATTGACTAGTCAGCTTTCCTATAATTATTCTGAAGAACAGAATAATTTCCTTCTGTTTGACTTTTTACTCAACAGCATTATTATTACTTTTTCTAACCAAGGGCATATTTTAGATAAAATTGCTTTCAAGTTGAATTGCCAGTGTGTAAATGAACTTTTAAATAAAATCATGTCAGGCCAATTGCTGTTTTTATTTTGTTAGGAAGAAATGCCTTCTGGGTTATCTTATCCTGTCTTTTCATTCATGGCTTCAGGTGTCACACTGTGTCACTACATATCAGATTATTCACATTTCCTTCAAAATTCTAATGTCTATATGCCATGCATGACATTTAGAATTATCCTTTAGGATCTCTTTACCCTGTCAACATCTTATCATAAAATACCAAACTGATACTGTAAGCCTAATAGCCAGTAAATCCGGAGCATCTGTTATTCACCTTGCCTGTGCATTTAAAGTAGTATTGGACCTTTATGTTTCTAAGCAGAAATATTGGTTCTCTAATTTGACTAATTTGTTTTCACTCAGAGCACAGTTATGACATATCAGCATGATTTTTTTTTCTTTTCTCAGTTGTTTACAGTAAATACTGTCATTATAAACATGCAAACAATTCCAGGAACTGAAAAATATGTTTCTGTTTGAAAGTCAAACTAAAAAATGACATATATTGGAATGGCAAGGTCATTAATTATGTAATAAACAATGGCATTTTTGCTTATTATGAAGAAGTTCCTACACAGTAAAGGACGAAAGCTTAATCCATTTTGAGGGTCACTTGTCGTTTTTTCAACATCCAGAAGTGTTCATTTAATTAATTAATTTATAACTGATGAGATACATGTTAAATGGGTACAGAAAAGAAGTTCCAGAGCAACATGCAAACTGTAACTCACAAATGAATGACAAATTCAGCTGCCTAAACATTCTAACTATAGATGCATTGTTTTCCTTTTTGAAATATTTTATTTGAAGCTGTATAATCTAGATTGTTTATAGAAGCATTTAGAAGAACTTCAAGCTCTATTGCTATTCACTGTATTGTTGATCTCTTCTCAGAATAGTGATCTTAAATGACACTGACATCCTGTCACGGTGGCTGTGCTCATAGAAGAGTGAGAAGGTAAGCTTTGCTTTTTCTTCACTTTCTGTTAGTTTTCCAAGTTTGTGTAATCTTAAGAGTCGTTATAAATGTCTGTATCTCTATCTATCTTTCTATTTCTCTAGGGTGATGGGATTAGCCCACAGACTTGCCTCCTAAAAAAAAAAAAAGCTTTTCATTCTTTTGACCTTGGGAGTCCTGCTGTTTTGATTAGTAAAATGAGATGAAATTATTCATAGTTAACCCCTTCAATGACTATTGTTGCTATGCAGGTGAGGAATGTGCCAATGAACAACTTTGGGAATAGAAGTGACTTACAGAATAATGAGAGGGAATTTAAAAAAAGTCATGATTACCTCAGTGTATTAATGAGATGATTCTTAATTGACAGTTGTTGCTTCTTCTCATGAGTTAGACACAAATTGTGAAGTAATACAATTATATTTTAATGATGAGTTATATTATAAATCAGACCTTATAACAAATGTGTGCCCTAATTATTTTGTTATCTAGATAGTAGACTCAAAATAAAATACATTTAACAATCCTGAAACTTATTTGTACAGCATTCACATGCACACCATATAACAACAACAAACATGATTGTATCAGTCCAAAGCCTTCATTATGTCCATAAGAAAGAAAAAAAATACATGTCATTTATCATTCTGGGTAATTAAATAAATAAATACAAATTGACAGAATAAAAACTCCACACTAGCATACATCTCAAGCTCTTAGAGCAAGAAATCTAGATAAAGCCATAAATAATTGGGGCACAAAGAACCTAAAATAGGGACAATTTTTAAATATAGCTCTTAAAGCTTAAAAAAGTTAATAGCGGGTTTTGCATTAGCCTGAATTTTCTGAAGGGTATAAAGTATGAAACTCAAATGTCTGTCATTATTTTTGGACCTCAATTTTCAAAGATTTGCTAAGGACTTGCCAAAAAATTACAATTTTATGAAATATGGACCATAAGTATGTGGCAAAAATCTGGACAGTCTGTGAAAATCTGTACAGTTGAGAGGTATAAACTTGAGCAGATAAATTATATATATATATATATATATATATATATATATATATATATATATATATATATATATACAAGCCTGGCACAAGCTGCTTAATCTCTGAGTCCTCAGCTACTGACTAATTTATACAAATCTGCAGTAAAGCAGAGCATATGCAAAATGTTAGGAATGACATTAAGATACAAACATGTGGAAGACATAGCCAATAAACAGGATACTGTGGTTTACTGCTTATAAATATCCTTAAGTATATTCTGCACTAATGTGTGAAATAAATCCTAATGTACATATAACATTAATATGGTGGCATGCATTCTCTACTGAGCAACTTTTCTGTATGGCATCTCTGATACTGACTTAACAGTAGTAAGCCCAAAATGTTTATGCCTTGCTAAGTAACAACATTTAAGACAATGATAATCTTAAGCCGGCGATGAACTGGGAATATGAAATAAAATAAGAAACAGTGAAACTAACTAATGCTTTCATTCTTTTAATGTTACTATCAAGACTTTCTTCAGAAAAACAGAACCATGATTCTCACAGTACTTAAATAGTTACATTAATGAATCACACAATCAATTAATTCTTAAAATGCCAAACTCTAACAAACATCAAAATTTAAATATATCTATTATATAGATTTAAATTCTCTTTTCTTTTTAAAAGTATTTAATATTTATTATGTCATTTAACCCTGGTGATCTATCAGATGATAAATGTATTTGCCATAAAGCTTCTCTAACTTCCAATTTACTGTTAAAATCCCCAGTTAATGGTAACATAGGAATGCAATCTAAAAATTAAAAAGAAAACTATCTAAGGGTTGAACAAATTAATGTATTTTTAGCCAATGCATTCTTTACATCTTTTTCTCAGTTGCAGTAATACACTCATAAATAGGTTCATAGGTTCATAGGTTTATACGAGGCTATCTGCCCTAGGGCATTTCTAAGCCTAGCCAGAGTGTGTTTGGCTTTCGCCACCCATTTTAAATTAATTTTGCTATGCCCTTTTTCGAGGTTAGTATACTGTGCCTCTGTCTAACAGTGACACAGAAGTGATACCCGGGTTAAACCTACGATCTCCCATCCACTCATTGAGATTCCTCTTGAAGAGAGTCAATGAGGGACTCTGCCTAACCTGGACTGGGATTTTATTCCAGAGTGAAGGGAGCCTCTGGGTTATGAATCTGTCCCTCCAACATGTCCTATTTATTTCAGTGCTGAGGTTCAAATCTCTCGAGCGCGTAGCTCGATGGGATTTGGATTTTCTGAGGTGCAGCATGTCCAATAATTCCGGGTTGGACATGGCTTTATACATCAGGCACAGATCGCCTCTGAGCAGGTGGTATGGGGATTTTTTTCTAATAGCTTTTCTTATATAGAAACTGGGGCAAGACTCACAAAATGCTAAATAAACAACTGTTTGAGTATAACAAGTATATATGGTCTTAACAAAAACAAAATGTGTTCTCTAGTATGTTGTGTAATCACAAAAGAACCTTCGGAAACAAGTCTACAATATTTACAATGCTTTCAATGATATAACCCAAAACAAGAATGATGCAATATGCATGGTATACCCAGAAAAGACCCCCCTCTCTCAAAAAGTGCATTCAAATTATGTGTTCTTTTGTATTTGAAACTTGGTTTAATACCTACTATGTTAATTAAATCTTTGCTACCCAAAATAATTTTCCAGTTTTCATTTATAACATTCCTAATAATGTTGCAATCAAAAGAAATAGGTAATAAAAAAAGACATTGTATATTGATTGATTTTATATCTCCTCACCTACAATATTCTCCTTCCAACAATAGCCACATCTTAAAATCTGCTTAAAAATAACATTACTTTTCTGTGTTACTTCTCTATTATTTTATTTAAAACTCATTAGTGTAGCCTCTTTAGAAAAACAAATTTTTGAGACGGGCTGCTTCAGACACATAAGTCGTATCATCACTAACCAATCTACTAAACCTTATAAACTGGCCATGAACTACATTTTTTTCATGAAAAGGGGATATTGACCATCATTTACTAAATAATTATTGACATAGCAAGCAGCTCGTTAACACAATAGAAACTTAACTTTTTGCACTAACCTCCAAATATTAAAGTTCACGGGAAACAAGAAATTTATGAGGGATAGAAATGTTGTGTTTTAGAAGACATGCTAG
>NC_056727.1:1030126514-1030146514 GCF_019279795.1 Protopterus annectens | reverse complement strand
ATTCTGTTATGGGGTGGTGCACATGTCACATATGGACAGAAATGGTATGTAATACAATCAAATACATACATGCATATGCATGTACCCCTACTTTCTAATATCATAAAGATATATTGATTTTGGTTTAAAGGCTTTAATAATGGCTATGATTCTATGTGATGTTGGCCATTAGTCTTGTAATGTCCGATGACCCTATGAAGATTGCAAATAATGTTGCTGTCATCCACATGTGCTGTGTTGAGGTGTGGTTGCACAGTTGCTCTAAAGCAGTGTATTCCAATCTGTAATTTGATGTAATGTATTGATGGCCACTGCATTCATTTGATTAAATATTCCTTATATAACAGCTTTAGTAATATGCCTCCTAAGGACTGTTGCCATGCTATGTATAGTGTTGCCTTAGTAAGGTATGTGTTCTTGTGGTGGAGTATATTAGCATTCTACACATTTCTCGTTCAGTCATCACAGTGACACTTGTAGTATGCCACATGTGTGCATGTGTATACCTACCATCATGAAATGCTGTGTAACATACATAATATTGCATCATATTAATTACAAGGGCACATAGGCCTTGTTTCATCTAGATATTGTAATGCTGGTATGTACACAAACATATAACCAGTTTAGATTCACTTGCAACCTTAGGAAATTAATTGCATGCATAATTTTGTTGACATTTACAAGGATTATTCAGGTGTTGCCCAGTAGCATTGTGAGACTGTCAGCATTTGTTTCATTAACTTTTCTTCATGAACCACTTCTACCTCATTTGTAATGTGTCCATATATGGTATATTATTTCTGTATTTACATCATCTTCTTAGTTCCTGAGTGCTTTGGACTTGTTTCGCTGTGTTGCTTAGTTGTTCAGTTACTTGTTGCCTTCTCCACCTTTTTAATGGTCAACACATAGGCATTTGATGTGCAAGTGATATAATAACATGACATAGATAGAGTTGTACAACTGTGTTAACAGTTCCACTGTGTGTTAAGTGATGCATACCAAAGGTTGTATTTAGAGGTGTTGTCACAAATGTTTTTTTTTTAAGTAAGTACAAAATCTTAAGGGGAATACACAGCTATGTGAACAAATGGTTGTGGGTGGCACTAACAATTACTCATCTGGAGGCAATAGACAACCTGCTGACAGATTTTGATCAAACTTCAACCCCCCCATCCCCACTGGTCATCACCCAAAGTATATATGCAAAGATTACTCGGTATATTTTCTCAAGACAGCAAATAATCTGTGGACTCTCTAAGGATAAAGACACAGCATCAGTTAGCCCTGACAAAATCCCAGGTTGCCCTATCAATAAAGTAAAACATGGCTTATGGCTTTGCAGACACAGTTGGATCCCTACTTAACCACAGACTCCAGACAAGCTATTTTCTGACAGAATGGTAGACAGCAACAGCCGTCTGCCTGAACAAAGGGTGACCATCACCTGACACAGGGAATTATAGACATATAAGCCTGACTAGCCTCATCTGTAAGACAATGGAAAGAATCATCATGGACCTTATCAAGAAGAACATAAGTAATCTCTTGACTGTGCAACAAACCAATGTTTAATTTGTTGTTGTTGTATTTTTCGGCTTTTCCCGGTTAGGGGTCACCACAGCAGAACTCCGGTCTGCTAATGATTCGCAGTAGATTTTTACGTGCCGAGTTGCCAGCCCTGATGCACAGGGTATGCCCATTCACGCATGTCTCCACACAGAAGATGCTTTAGCTGAGAATCGAACAGGACAACGTCTTACTGTGAGGCGACAGTGCTACCGCAGCACCACCACCACAGTCAATGTTTAATTTGTTAAGGCTAGATAATGTCTGTTAAATCTGTTTGATTTATTTGAGAAGGTCACAAAGGCGATGGATGAGAGATAGAATGTGCATTGCACCTAGTGTGACCTAGCCAAGGCTTTGACACAATTACACACTCAGGTATTACACAGAAGCTGTATCAACTGGCTATAAACCACTACATCACTGAGTGGGTAGTCCAATGAATCATCAACAGGACACATACTGTCAAAGTGTTTGAATTCACCTCTAGCAAGAGGCCAGTGACTAGTGCAATACCACAGGGTATGGTACTTAATTCACAGAAGTCAAGGCAAACATAGGCAGCCTTTGTCCAACCAGCTTTGGGATGATTGCAAATTGTGGACAATCTTTGACTCTAGTAACTGTATTGATATACTTCAGAAAGTAATAACTTACACAAATGATTAGTGCAACAGCCATGGAGACACACTAAAAGTCCAAAAAAAGTATTATTATTTCCTTTTGTAAATCAAATACCCAGGCTATTTTCAATATAGACAGTACACCTGAATGAGTAGACCCAGTGGTACATGATTTGGGTACTCAGATAGTAATTGAAAGTTCAACCACCATGGGTCCACAATGACAACAAATCCCTTCTATGTGGCACAACTCATAAGTATGGGCATGTCATGCAGATCAAAAGACATTATAATTACATTGTACTTGGCCTTCATCACAACAATAATTGGGAATAATGTACCCTTTTGCATGTAACTCACCACATATCTACAATAGCTGGAGCAACACTAGAGATTTTGCAAAAGGAAGATACAGGTTGTAAAAGAAAAGTCCTACATGGAAAAATTGAAACTCATATCATTGTATTCTGTCCCTTACACACTACAAAGGGCCAAATTGTGTCTGGCCTACCGGGCAGTCTATAATCTGGTCCTGATGGAAATGTTACACATTGATAAAGCAAACTGCATGAGGGCCACTCATTTCGAGGATGTATGAAAGATAAAAACGTTCTCAGATACTACCACTTCTTTGGAACAATCTTCCCATTCAAGTAAAGCAATGGCCTTTGCTGGTCCTATTCAAGTGCAGCCAACATCAGTGGATGGTTAATGGTAATTGCACTCCTGGTGTTGCACCCATGTCCCTCTTGGATAGCGGCAGTTGGTCTTAGATAACATAGCATAATCTCATAACTGTGTGAACATTGTTCACATAGCTATTTAAAATTGTGAGACTTATGTTAAATATGGCTAGGATTTTATGCATCTTGGAATAGTAGTCTAGTACTCTCCTATAAACTTATGAACCTATAAAGTCCAATTGTGTCCTAGGTATAGTTATAGTTTGACTGTATAGCATCATGGTCATAACAGTACATCACATCAGTATTACTACTTGATTGTTTGCATGAAGAGATATGTATGCATGTCAGGATTTCATGTCAGTATAACATTTTCACTGGCAATGGCAGAGGCTCAGTGATGGTGCGTCAAATGTCTTGAGGTTTGACATGTGCTTACAGAGGGTGCTCCATGTATTGTTTGGTATGTGAACAATATCACAGTGACAGTTTTTCAGTCATTGATACTAGACTTTGCACTGCTGTAGTTACTGAGCACATGGGCATAGTTGATGCATTGCCATCAGTCTCACATACTGCTGTACCATTCATTATAACACACCCCTTCTGAATTCACACATCAGCTGCAGATGCTTCAGATAATATCCACTGCTGTTGCATGTGGCAGATGCATGCAATGCATAGCTGTGTGTAGGAAATCTACTCATAATAGTGTGGTGTGTGTAAGGGTTGTTATCCTTATGGCTGATACCTATGTCAGTCAGGGATGCTTTAGTCAAGTGTATTACATTTAGCACAGTAGTTTCCACACATTTCGTTGGCCATATAGAGCTATTCTTTGTGATGCATGCCTATCAGAAATTGACAGTGTAGACTTCCCTTCCAAGTGTTGCACATGATGCATGTGTGCATATCACACATGCACATGATGCATGTGTGATATGTTTTTCTGTGTTGCACCCAGTAAATGCAGAAATTGCTGACATCACTGTTCCTGAGTTTGATTCTTGCACATGTGGCTTATGTCTTATGTGTCATGCAAACCTCTTAAATGGCCAGGATTGCCCATGAATTCAACTCCATGTTTAACAATGTCCCACTTAACCCCTCCAAAGACAGTTTATTTTTGGAAAAGCGGTTGTGACTTCCCTTATAGAATACTTGCAATCATTATAGTTGTATACGACTGTTCCTGTAGAACATGTATAATAACTTAAACTCACATTTTCTGGCAATGTAATAGAATAATATATTTTTTAATATTTTTAAATTATTTCTAATTGGGCCTGCTTCTGTTAGCAGTTGTCTATGAGTCTGATGTTATGTCTCCAAGATTAGTCGTGAGGTATGCTGAGATTTCAGTCATGTTTGAGCAAGTAATTTTGCAGATCTGCACAGCATACACATACCCCAACTGTATATACCATCCTTGCTAAATGTCTTATCCATTGAGTATGCCAGTGATGTTTATATCTCAACCATTCATCTCCATGTAACCTTGTGTGACATTCACACACACACATACACACACACACACACACACACACACACAAACATATATATATATATATATAGATATATATATATATATATATATATATATATATATATATATATATATATATATACTATCATGTATGATGATATACATATAACTCGCACAGGTGGTATAAACAGCACATACTGCACTAGCTACATATGTGCTTAATGTTATTCTGCTGACTTGTCTTGGAAGTGTACATACGTTGACATATCCTATCTGGGGTGCATTGCCATATTTTAAATGCCCTCATCCTTTTTCTTCTTATCATTCATGTCTGTGGCCATTTTAATCAGCACACTTTCCCTGCCTTGTGTATTTAATTTTCATTGCATTTGCCCTTGTTGTTCACCCCACCACCTATTATTTCAGTTTAAAGATACTTGTTGTAGTGTACATTGCAATGAGCACACTTTTCCATAATATGTTAATACTGCAGTTATTCCGTATTCTCACACCAGTAGTCATTGTGGCTCTCCACACAGTCTTGAAGAGCAGATTTGTCCATAGACAAACTTGTATGAATGTTCTTTCTGTGTCTGTGCTGCTCTGCATGGTTTCCTGGCCAGCAAGATTATTATAAGGCAAAAATCGTTGCTTGCATTCGTGTAAGTGTAATGCGCAGTGTGCATATGCAACTAACACTGCTGCTCATCTGGTAAACTTGTAAACTCTGTGTAAGCTTCACCTAAAGCATACAAGCATACACAGAGCTTATTGAATCCCACGGTAAGTGTTCAGTAGATAAGCAGTGGTTGTTTATATATATATATATATATATATATATATATATATATATATGTATATATATATATATATATATATATCTATATATATATATATATATATATATATATATTTTTTTTTTTTTTTTTTTTTTTTACATTGATCTGAACTAGAAGCATGGCCAGTGATATATGTTTCTATTTTAACTCTTTAATCTTTTAATAACAGTGACTACTTTGTTTTAGATGTTGTTTACATAGGCTACATTGTTTTGAAATTGTTTATGTATCTGTTTAGCTTTTGCAGTCTGAAAGTTTTTGTTTTACTGTTTGACAAGTAAAATAAATATTGCAGTTTGGATAAATTTTAGTTGCCTCAATGACAACAAAAATATTTAGATAATCTTCTGATGATGAACCTAAAGTATAGACAAAAAATATCTGCACTGAAAACCATACATGATTGTGTCCCATGCTTTAACTAGGGTCAGCTGTTAGATAAATACAGAATATGTGGAGGTCTGTTGTCTGCTAAATGAAATGTGCCACACTGTAGTTTCAGGGAACAAGCTTTCTGAACAATGATGATCTCATGAGTCATGAACAAGTCATGTAATCCTATAGCGCAAGTTGTTTCATTTGTCATATAAATAAGATGCCTATATATTCCTTATATTCATTTTTGTAATGAATTACTGTTTCACATGCATTTCAAGAGAAGTGTATGCTCCATTTCCTGAAATGTTTACATATTCACATTTGTTACATTGTATATATTTTGTATGTAATTTTTAAAGAATGAGCTGTCTTGTGTTTTTTTTTTTCCTTTGGTTGTTATGAAGCGTTAATATTGTTTGCAATTTATTTTGGTAGAATTTTTAACATCACTTAGATGACTGTTTTTGGAAATGGATGATTTATAGCTTAGATATGCATTTTAATTATGTTAATATCAAGATATGTCAGGTTACAGTTTAGATATGTGTTTTAGCTAAAGTACTGTTAATCATTTAAGATGTTTATTTAGGAGCATATCAGCACTGGCTGGCTTGGTTCATTTTTTAATGCATTATTTTTTCATACAAGTTTTGAAGAATTTCAGTTGTTAAGATCTGATTTGTGTTGGTGCAATTATTTATTTATTTATTTTGTGGATTCTTTTTCTCCCACCTGCATTATCCTAAGACCTATGTCTGCCAGTCACTTCCTTTAACACCACAGACTATTGCATCAGGGCTGGAGCTAGAAGGTAATAGCATCCTAGGGGTCCGGCTCTTCAGATCTACTGGGGGGAGTTTTATTCCCTACACTGTTACTCCTCTCTCTCTTTATTCTATGGTATGACCAATGTGCAGGCATGCAACTTGAATGTGTGTTGTATCAGCTCACCATCATGGCATTTCAGCCTTGCCTGCACCCATTTCCACCCTTTAACCTCTATCTCTTAGTGTCTGCGGTGGTGGTGCTGCAGTAGCGTTGTCGCCTCACAGTAAGATGTTGTCCCATTCGATTCTCAGCTAGAGCGTCTTCTGCGTGGAGACATGCGTGAATGGGTGTACCTTCGTTGAAGGTTGTGCATCAGATCTGGCAATTCGTCATGTAAAAATCTAATGCCAATCATTAGAGGACTGGAGTTCCACTGTGGCGACCCCTAACCGGGAACAGCCAAAAGACGCAACAACCTCTATCTCTTAGTGTGGTGCCCTCAACCTCCTCCATTGATTGCCACATGAGACACCCATGGAACAATCCAGCATTGGTATCATCCATCTCTCCTTGCTGCTTCTTCAAATACCCAAGTCGCTATTCAAACCTGTTTCACCTGGGACATAGTTAAGACTTTCTCCCTCTATACCACTTGACAGCATTTAGTTCAAGTTTTTTTTTTCCTGTGATAAGAGTGTGTCCTTCTTTGTGAGAACAGTGTGTGAAGTTTCAATTTTTTTTGTTGGTCTTTTGTAGAGTATAAGCTGCTAGTGATAAGATCTTGGTGAGTTGGGTAGAACAGTGTTCTGTGCTTGTTGATGTGGGAAAGATGATGAAAAACATGTATCTGTCTATTAGCCTCTCTATCTATACACAGAGATACAAACACACACACACATATGTATATTTTTATGTGTATGTATGTGGAAAGAAGAAGTGTAGCCCACTAACCAAATCACATATAAAGGCACAAGTTTGCAAGCTGTAAAGTGCTTTCAGAAATGTTCATATCATTGATAATCATAATTGATATATGAAGAATCAGAGCATGCAACAGCATGTTTAAAGCAAAACATAAAAGTCACTGCAATATTTATTAGCATACATTAACTCAATAACCATGAATCTGAAACAGTGACTATGAACAGTATTACTTATGTAATGTGTGAACGCACTCATCAGATTTTTACTTACTTTTTATTTCCTTTTAGTTTTGTCTATATAATAGACTTTCTTCTTCTTCTTTCGGCTTTTCCTGGTTCCTATTATAAAATGTGTCATGCAGTAAATTAATAAACTAAAGAACACAGTCACAGTGTAAAGCTAATGAATCCTAAGATAGCTCTAATTTCCCTATCAAAATACATAAAAAATAAAATGGTCCTACCCTGTGATGGTAGATTAGATGGGTGAAGCCATAACTGCATCTCAGGTGGCCTGAGTCTGACTTAGCCCTCAGGAACTTGATGACACTAGCAGGGAGGATGGGTATGACCATCCAGGGGAGGAGGTGATGACCATTCATGGCTAATGTAACCTGTTGATCCAATGACAGAGCCTCTTCTAAAGACTGATGCAGGGAGCTAGAGTAGGGAAAGCAGTGACAGCAGCCCTGATCTGCAGATGTGCAGAAGCAATTCTACCCAGGCAGAGGGGAGCCGTCCTCACTGGAAATAACATAAGTATTCAAGTACCACCAGGGGTGGGATAAAGCTGTACTGAAACTATGGTAATTGCTGGGGTGCTGGTGAAAGCACAAAACAATCACAATAGCTGTCTGAATAACAGCCCCCTCAGGGTGCACTGTATCTGATCAAGTGAAAGTTTGATGGCCACAAACACTCATTCTGTCGTGTGTGTCTGTGTGTGTGTGTGTGTGTGTGTGTGTGTGTGTGTGTGTGTGTGTGTGTGTGTGTGTGTGTGTGCGTGTGTGCGTGAGTGTGTGTGTGTTTGTGTGTGTGTGTGTGTGTGTGTGTGTGTGTGTGGCTGTGTGTGTGTGTTCGTGTGTGTGTGTGTGTGTGTTACATATAAAATAGTTCAACAGATAGACAGACAGATAGATAGTTACTGTTTATTTTATCTAATTGTCTTTTTGTCATATCACAAATCAGGGAATAAAATTAATTTGAAACATTCTATTAAATCAAATTTTACATTTGTCTTATGACTTCTACTATTCTAAGATCTTAGATCACACCAACAGTGGCTATCTAAAGCCTTTTACTTTAAATGAAATTGTTCTGACATTCTAACATTACAAAAATTGAGCCAGTCGTGATGTTTTTCATGCAGTGTACTGAATTTTTATAAGGAAGGAAGGTTCAAGTTTCTGAAAGCGTGATTTCTCTTGTCATGTGCCCCCTGATATGTAAGGTATATAGCAACAGAATTAGTAACAATCAAAAGGTGATGGTAATATGCACATCCAGAGACAGAATAGACTACCACCTTGCACATGTAGAAATTCAAGCACAGTTTTGACAGAAAATCAGATAATCAGGATAATGCAGATGTATGAAAATATTTCTGCCATTTATTTTTTCCAAGTCTTTTGGATTTCTAATACCATGATGGGAATGGACCCCATTCCTAAGTCAAAGTACGGTTAAAGTTCATGAAATTACTATTGCTTAATCTTTGATGTTAGGTAAAAGTGTTCTTCACACCACCCACAATGTGCTCAGAAATTACTCCTTCTTCAAGTCATACATGGTTACATGTATTGGTATCATATCTAAATATCACTGTAAATTCTTTTTTTTTTTTTTTTTTTTTTTTTTTTTATGAGACCCATTGCTCCTAATACTATTTGAACTGTCTGGGTATTCTTCTTTTATATTTCCCTAATTTCTGCCTGCAAGTCCTGATATTTTATTACTGTGTCCCTCTGTACATCAGACACTGTAGTCACTGGGTGTTGTGATTTCAATAATCAGTGCTACTTTTGTCTTTTTTTCATGGACTACTATATCTGGTTTTCTGTTGGTAATGGATGATCCCATGTGATACAGACCATCATTTTCTATAATACTTTGTGGTTCATATTGCTAGTTCTCTCAACTACGTCAGTATTGTAATGTTTGCACAATCCCTAATGCAATAGTCTTGCCACATTATAATGTCTTTCAGTGTATTGGCCCTCTGCTATTAGTTTATCACACCCAGCAACAAGATGTGTGACTGATTCCAATTCTGTTTTACAGAACCTGCATTTGACTGTTTCTCTGACATGTTCAATGAACTTTGGAAACCAAAGTGTACGTAGTCCACTATCCTTGGCTGCCAATATTAGCCTTTCATCTTTTGATTTAAATTCATCTCTCCTTAACCATTCCTGTGTCACATCCTGATTGGCATGATGTTGTTCCAGGAGTTTTCTGTACTTGCAACTGTATTTATTTATGCCTTTTTTATATTTCTTGCCATCTCAGCTGATCCTTCCCCTTATATTATTTCTTATGTTTTTTGCCACATTCAGTTGCTACCTGATTTTTCTCTACTTCTGGTTTGGTTTCCATTCCCACTTGACAATGATATGCTGCTGCTAAACTAAACAGGGAAGTTATCTTAGACTTGTTTTCCTCATGTTTAAAACTATCACTTTGCTGGCTCTTGTGAGGTCAGCAAACATGTATATAGTTCTAAAATTGCTGATCTATACATGTAATCAATTCTGAGGAGGCCCATACCTCCTTGGTATATATGCAATCTTGATATACAGTATTTTTTATGTATCATTTAATAAGCATGAAACATTTTTCTTGTTTTCCTTCTTACTAATCCAGTAATTTTTGGGGCCAGTCAAACACCCCAGAAATATAAGTTAGAACATGAAGAGCAAATTGATTTACAGCTTGGAGATTGTTCCTAGATGTCAGGACTGTTATCAGTATTAATTTTAATCTTCTAAAATAGTCCTTACTAAGTTTTGTTCACATTTGTTCATGTTTTATTGTCAATCCTTCATCAAAACCCACATATTTATACACTCAATCCTGTTCAAGTTCCTTTATATCACATTTCTGTCCCAGACTGATATTTTCTTAGTGCTGCAGCTTTCCTGGTTTAACTGTTGCATTTGCACATTTATCAAGACCAAATAACATTCTTATATCACCTGAGAAAGTTTTCACCACTTGCAGTTTTACTTTCAGTTCCTCATATAATGTACTATACAGTTTTAAATCACCTGCAAAAAGTACATGAAAAGTGTTTACACTGCTGTTTTCTGCAAGCCAAATTGTAACCATGATCTAATACATTAAGTAGACAGCTTAATGGGTTAAGAGCAGGACAAAGGAGCAGCAGTGACAAAAAGTCACCCTGGATTATTGCCCTTTGAATTTTTATCTCTGCCATAATAATTTGTCTTTTATCATGGCTTAACTGCAAAGTGGTTTGCTACTGTTTCATGGTCACTTTAATGTAATTGATCAGTGTAGGGTGTATCTTATATATCTATAAGCACTTCTTTATCCATGAATGTGGGATACTCTCAAATGCTTTTTTGTAATCTATCCATGCTATACTTAGAGTCTCCCCTTTTTATAAATCTCAATTATGACTTTATTTAACAACAAATGATCCTTTTTTCCATAGTAATTTCTTTTATTATCCTTTTGTTCCATTGCCAGGATCGAGTTCTCCTCTAAATGACTATAAACTCTATCAGCATCAATTCCAGTATATAGTTTATACACTGTCAGAAGGCATATTATTGGTCTATACTTTTTAGGATAGCTTGTAGGTTCACTCTTAAGTAGAAGTATAATTTTTCCTGTTGTTAACCAGATTGGTGTTTGTTCAGAATGTGCATATAAATAGTTCTTATTCAGGGCTAAATCTTTGTGTAAAGATAGTAATACTTTTAGCCAGAAGTGAGGTACTGCATCTAGGCTTGAGGTTTTCCATTTAGGAACTTTTCTTAATTTTGTTTCAATTTCTTTGGCCATTACTTAATCCAATTTCATATCCTGTACATTTGAACTTCTTACTGTTTCTTTTCCTTCTTCGATACATTCAGCATATTTATAATGTTCCACAGGGTCTTCATAAATATTTTTCTTAAATGTGTCTATTTCTTCTTTCCTGGAGGTGTTCTATTCATTATGCTTTGTTTCCCAATTCTTTATAAAACTTTTTTTTGGCTCATCCATGAATTGCTTATTTTGTACTTTTCCTTTATATTTATTTGTGTATCTTCTAAGTTTTTCTGCCTTTTCTAATATCTTTAGTTTATTATTTGCAATACTTTACAATACATCCTGGTCTGTTCTGAGACCATGCATTGCTTTTATCATATCTATCTTTCTAAGTATTTTTGTTTTTGTTTATATGTTTCCTCTTCTGTACTCTTCTAACAGTGACACTTTTTAGCTTAACTGTTTATAGTTTTCTCTACTCAGTACTTCCACAATGGCATTTGATTTCTCCCCTTCCTTTCCCTTACTGCCCTGTGTTTTTGTGGTAGACTTTATCTGTTATTAATTTAGCTGCACAGTAATATATCCTATTTACTTCTGTTATATGACACAAATCTCTGTGAATAGTCTTGATTACAGGGTTCACTTATTAGGGGTCTTATTGACTTTCTGTAATCTAGTTATTTTATAGATCTTAATATGTCTATCCAGCTCTATTAAATCAAGCAGCTCTTCCCTTAGATCATTTGCTTCTAAACTAAGGGCAAATTCTCTGTTCTCCGTTTCCTGCGGGCATTCTACATAAAGTTCCAAAATATCTTCCTGGGTCATATTCTGTTCAGCTTCATCCTGTGTCATCCATTGTACTTTGATATGGCAATTCACTGGCCTATCATTCCACAGTACTGACTGAACCAAAGTTGTCACTGTTTCCCGGTATTTTCCTTGCTCTGTAACTTCAACTGAACTTTTGCACTGGTTTTCTATAGAAGGCTTCAAAGTATCTTCATATGGCAACTGATCAGATGTGCCTTGTTTCACCGGTTTCTCCTTAATATGGGGACTCATTGTTTTATCACACTGCAAAGTTACCAGAGTTGTTTTTTTCTACACTAAATCCTTCACTTCTCGGGTAATCCATAACTTCAGTTTCTATTTCTTTAACTTCATCATTACTAGTCCTCTTTTCTATGTTACCCCTTTGTTTTCTTATTGTTTTTGTATTGGAAAATTGTCAATATCCAGATGCATTTGCCTGTATTTCTCTTTAAATATTTTTGGTGCTGCTTTTTTTGTATTGATCAGCATTGCTTTCTCCTTTGCATAATATCACACCATATTAAATCTCTTTTTGTTTCCCATGTCCATATTTCTTCTTCAGATGTCTCCTGCTCACCTGTTTTTCCTTACTTTGGAGACTAATTGTTCCATCATGCTGTGATATAAAATGTGTTAGACTTTCCACAGTAAATGCTTCACTTTGCAGGTATTCCATAACTTCAGCGTCTGTTTGTTTAACTTCTACTTTAATGATCTTCTATTCTACATTCCACTGTTGTGGTGTTATTTTTTGAATTGTGAATTTGTTTCATATCTGGGTGCCTTTGCCTGTATTTTTCTTCAAATATCTTTGAAGCTGCTTTTTTGTATTGATTACTTTGTCAATTTTCCTTTTCAAAAATATTTCACCATGTCAGATTTGTCTTTCTTTCCACTGTCCATGTCTCCTTTTTATACCATTCAAAAATGTCTAGATTTTGTTCTTTAGATTTTTACACTTCCTTAGCTGCTTCTTTTTCGAAACAACCCAAGGTTTCTTAGTCTATATAATGTTTTTCATGAATATGTTATATAAATGAACACTAATTTGCATTTAAGCTTTTGAAAGTTTTTCTTGTGCTAGCATTTCTTCTTTCCTCTAATTTCTTTTTTAATGTTTTTTTGTAAATATTCTACCCAGAAATTCTGGGCTTCTTGCATGATAGCAACAATAGATAGTTTATTTCGTATCCTCAGTAGTCTACTCTGTCATCTTCATGGCTCTTTTTTCATGTCAGTCTTTGTGTTTTTTTGTGGACTAGTAATTCCTTCTACAATAGGTGGGCCATCCTCCCCCAATCCTGGCCTAACCCTATTGTAAGAATGTTCCCATGACTTGAGGATTCTACAATGTCATTTTTTCCTGTCTTCACACCAGTGAGTGCACCTAACAAGACTAAGCACTTTTTTATCCTGGGACTTGTGCACCCAGCTATTTTCTTTATTTTTTAACCTACTATTGTCTATGATATATGCTATATAAAATACAGTCTATATATTAGTGTTGTCTTGGTGAGATTTTGTAAAATCAGGGTCTATCCTGTGAAGGTATTCACCAAGACTTGAGGATGAATTCAATTCCAGCAGTACTACTCTTCATTGCTTACTGATTTTTTCATGTCTCCATTTGGACCCCAGTGTAAAGCACAGAATGCAATAGAAAATAAACTCTCACCAAATAAACCTGACTATGTTTTGTAGTGGAGGAGCAACACATAATTGGAAAAAAAGTGAATAGGTGTTACAACTTAGGTTAATGGAGAGGGAGTGGAAAAACATTGGAAGGCCTATGCTGCTAGTATAGAATGTAAATAAGAAAGCAAATTTTGTTTAGAACTGCTCTGTAGGGAAATGCTATGTTTTATTTATTTTATTTTATTTATTAACATTTGTTAACCGGGTTAGTCCAACTGAGCCAGGGGCCCATTTTCAGTGGAGACCTGAGGAGAAAAGCTCCAGAAGTATTACATATTTTTACAATAAAAATCAAGTCAAAAATAAAAATAAGAGTAAACAATTAAAATCACAATGAAACATAATAAGAAAATCAACAGTTAGAGAATATCTGTACATATAGTAGGTTAAATAAGTGACAGGTCTAGGGAATATCACACATAAAGTACATACAAACAGATAAACCATTCAATCATTTTTTTTTTAAATAAAGATCTATTTGAATATATACGGTATGGAAGTAAGAGGAGAGGGAGGTATAAACGTGTTTGATACAAGTACAAGGGAGTAAAGAGCAGAATAGGGAATAGGCGATAAAGGTGAGAAGAGAAGAGGCTAGATCAAGTGAGGGTTAGACAAGGGCAGGGCCATGTACTCTGAAGAATGTTTTGAGGGAGTGAGTTCCAAGCATGTGCAACAGAGTATTGGAGAGTGACTTTCCTGTATTTTTATTGGGTTTATATATGTCAAGGAGGTGTTTGCTGGAAGTACGAAGGTGACAATGGGGGTTGTAGTAAGAGACTAGGTTGGAGATGATAGGGCAGGAAAAGGGGCATTCAGGGTAGAGTGTGTAATGTGAGGTTGGGATAGAAGTAGTTGTTTAGAGAATTCTGACCATTGGAGTGATTTAAGGGTGAGACAGTGGTGAGATTTATAGGGGAGATCAGAGGCAAACCTGGCTATTTTGTGATAAGTTTGGTCTAGTTTAGTGATAAGCAAAGTTTGAACATTAGTAAGGACAGGGGCAGCATAAAGAAGACAGGGTAGAAAAAGGGACTGAGCCAGGGGAAAGTTTGGAAGAAGGTGACAGAAATTTCTGGTTGTGATAGAGAAGTCTGAGTTTCTGGTGATTTTTGTTATACGTTGTTGGATATGAGTATTGCATTTTAATTAATCATCAATAATTACTCCAAGTAGTTTGGTATGGGGTTGGGGTTTGATGATGGTGTTATTAAGAGAGGTGACAGAGAAAGAGGGTTTGTGCTGGGTGAATGTTTTAGGGAAGAATAGAATGAGTTTACTTTTTTTTGGATTTAGTATTAATTAGTTATCAGACAGCCAGGATTCGACAGAGGTGAAGGTTTGTTGAGTGAGAGCTAGGAGTTCAAGGATGCTGTGTGCAGAGGTGATAAGGGTGGAGTCATCACCATATTGTAGAAGTGTAAAGAGGTTAGTAGCAGAGTAAAGTTTGTTAGTGAATATGTTGAACAGAAGGGGGTCTAGAATCGATCATTGGGGAACTCCAGTATTTACAGGGAGGAATGGAGAGAGGGCAGTTTGCCATCGGATAGATTGCTGCCTGCCAGAAAGGTAGCTAGAGAACTGGTTGATGGAGGAGTAAGAGAGATGTAGATCAAAAAGTTTAGTAATGAGCTTAGAGTGAGAGGCAGTATCAAAGGCCTTTGAAAGATCAAGGAATATACAGGAGGCAAGCAAGTTATTGTCATAGGCTTCAGCTATTGTTTGAGTAAAGGAGAGTAATGCAGTGGCTGTGCTATGGTGGGGTCTAAAGCCATGTTGGTTAGGAGTAAGGAGATTGTTGTCTAAAAGTTGTTTGCTTAACTGAGCATAGATGCACTTTTCTAAAATTTTAGAAAGGGGGGACAGGATAGCAATGGGTCTAAAGTTAGAGGAATCAGTAGTGTTCCCACCTTTGCGAAGAGGGATTGTATAAAAGAATTTCCAGATATCTGGGACAAGGGCCTCAGAGATGGAAAGATTAATAAGTATAGTCACAGGGTAGGTGATAGATTGTGCAGCTATTTTTAGGATGTGGGTGGGTAGTTGGTTGGCAGAGGAGGAGCAAGGCTTAAGTTTATTTAGAAGAGATTTAACAGTGGTAATTGGGACTGGTTGGAAATAAAATGTATTGGGAAGAGTTTTGTTAAGAGGTGATAGAGGAGTTGCGTGAGATGTACTATTTTGTGTGAGCTTTTGGATAGTTTCTATGAAATAGTTGTTGAGGAGAGTGGCAGTTTCAGTGGCAGTGTCATGCGGAAAGGAGTTGGGAGTAGTGGGTTTACCTGCGGTATCCATGCTTTGAGGAAAGACACTACTCCTTCCACTTTGAGGTATGTTACTGAAGAAAGTGTCCCAGAGTCAGTGATAGTAATATTATAAGTTCATAGGTTCATAGGTAGGTATTAGGCTATTGGCTCTAGGGCTTATATAAGCCTGGCCATTAAAAGGTACCCTGGCTTTCGCCACCCAAGAAAATTATTTTCCTGTGCCCCTGTTGAGCAGAACCACAGAGGTGATCCCCGGGGTGAATTTCTTATTTCCCATCCAATCATCAAGATTTTTTTTTGAAGAGTGCTAATGAGGAACTTTGTTTGATATAGATAGGTAGTTTGTTCCAGAGTATGGGAAATCTCTGGGACAGGAATTTATCCCTCCAGCATGTTCTGTTTATTGTAGTGACAAGGTTTCAGTCCTTAGAGCATGTAGCTCAGAGAGACTGGGATTTCTTTAAGTGGAGCATGTCCAACAGCTTTGGGTTTGACATGGCTTTGTATGTTAGGCAGAAATCGCCTCTCAGTAGACAATATGTGACAGAGTAAAGCTGGAGTTTTTTTAGACGGTCTGCGTAAGGCATCTGTTTGAGGCCAGTAATCCTCTTTGTGAGGTATTTCTGCAGCCTTTCCAGTTGTTGTAGATGTTTTGTGAGGTACATACCAAAAGGGGCGTTGTACTCTATAATGGGTCTAATGAGTGATGAGTAGAGGGGAGTAATGACCTCTTTTTTCCTGCATGAGAAACCTTTTATGATGAGGTGTGCCACATAGAAGGATTTCCTGACTACTGTGGTGATGTGATTATCAAAGGAGGGACTACTGTCTGCCTGTGTCCCAAGGTCTCTTATCACACTTTTGGTGTTAAGTAGACTATCACCTATGTGGTAGCTCATGGGTACAGAGTTTTTACCAAATGGGATGACAGTGCCCTTTTTGACATTGAGCTTGAGGCCATGGCTTTGACACCAGGCATCTGTCTTAGTGAGGCCCTTTTGTAGGATGTCCACATTGTTAGGAGTTTCGATTATGGCTCCTAGTTTGCAGTCATCTTCAAATTTCGCTAGCCAAAGACCTTCTGTGTTAGCCTGTACTTCAGAAAAGTAGATACCAAACAGGGGAGGACCCAGGACTGAACCCTGTGGTACTCCACTTTTCACTGGTCTGAAGTCGGATTTGGAGTCTGCTACTTTCACAGTGTGGGTTCTGTCAGTGAGCCAGTTTGCAACCTATCTTGTGATATAATGATTTATACCTAGTTTAGTGAGTTTATCTATAATTCCAGAGTGTGGGATGGTGTCAAAAGCCTTGACAAGATCTAGATAGGCTGTGTGAACCACCTTACCCTCGTCTACGGCTTTGGTGACTGGTTCAAAGAATTCTATCAGGTTTAGGAGACATGATCTGCCTTTTACAAACCCGAACTGGGTGGGGTCCAGATTTTGGAGATTACCAATGTCTTTGTGTATAAGATCCATGATGATACGTTGCATGGCCTGGCAGACCAGGCTCGTTAGGCAGTAGTTCCTGGGGTCCATAGTGGCTCCCCCTTTGTGGAGTGGGATAACCGTCACTGTGCACCATTCAGTGGGCACAAAGCCTGAGGTGAGGTTATGATTGAACATGGTACTTAGGTGGGGTGCCAGTTCATTCTGCAGTTCATGTAGAACGCAGCCTGGGATGTTGTCAGGTCTCATGGATGCTGTGTTCTTGGCTTTGGAGAGAGTGGTTTTTACTTGTGCAGCTGTGATTACAGGAACTTTGCATTCTTCCGGTACAGAGATGGGCCCTTTAGGGGGTGAGAGGGGGTAAAGTTAGCACTTAACCTATCTGCCAGGATGTTGGCAATATCAGTTGGTTCTGTATATTTAGTGCCATTGTGCTGTAACTCAGAGCAGATCTGAGTGTTGCCATTGAGATTCTTGACAAAAATATAGAATGCTTTGTTGTTGTTTTTAGAATCAGTGGTGATTTTGTTTTTGTAACTAGCTTTGGAGGATTTTATGAGGGATCTCAGCTTCTTACTGAGGCTGACCAGGGAGTTTGTCCAATCATGGGATTTTACTCTTTTTTGCAACAGTTTCTTTCTTCTGCTGTAGAGTTTGTTTATGGCAGGGGACCACCAGATTGGCTTCCTTTTTTGGAGGATAGCATCTTGGTTCTGTTAGGGATAGCACGATCCATGCACTTGTATAAGTGCTTATAAAGTGCATTTGTGTAGGATTCAGCAGTCATACGTCTATTGTCCGTCTGCATGGGTGTCGTGAAGTTTGCCACATCTGTCTTAAGAAGCGTGATGTTGGCTTTGGAGACATTTTTTACAGTGGTTTACTTTATGGGGGTGGGGCGGGATGTGGATGTCTAGAGTGAATAGCTTGTGGTCAGATCTGACCAATGAGGAATTGATCTCTGGTGTGGAACACTGGTCGCCCATGTTGGTAATGGCCAGGTCTTGGATATTGCTGCCCCTGGTGAGGGTGTGGATAAGGTGATCCAAGGCATTGGAATTTATGAATTCCAGAAAACATTGAGCAAAATTGTTGGCACATGAGTTTTTCCCAGTTAATGGTGGGGTAAGTTCATAAACTTTAAACAAGGAGTAATGTTAACATGATATATGAAGTATTGCAAAATAATATATAACAAAGGTCACAGGGGAAGATATTGAACAAAATGTTCTCATTACTCCCTGCCCAATGTTTGTGATAAAAGATTATTTCTTATGTAGAGTAAGCAAAGAAACAGAAAAAATCTGTACCAGTTATTAGTGCCGAAACCTTAGAGGACACTAATAGTGAAGCTAACTCATTATCACATGTTAGGAGGATACCTGTTTATGGACTAAAATAAGAAAAGGTATTAGCCAGATTTTAATGGACAAATATAATAAAAGAGATAGAGAACTTCTGTGCTTCTTGTCCAGAATATCAGAAAGCTGCATCCCATCCTGAATAAAGAAATATCTTGATCCGAAATTCTTCTCATTGAAGTAACCCTTGAATATATTGTTATGGACATTCTGGGTCCATTAATAAAATCTAGCAGGGAGTACTAGTATCTTCTGGTCATGATGGTCTACACTACTAAATTTCCAGAAGCAATGCTGAAATGCAAAGCTAATGCTAAGGCTACTTCCAGGAGGCTGTAACTGTTATTATCTCAAATGGGTATCCCTATGGATGTACTTGCTGACCAAGGAACAGCCTTTACGTCAAAAGTACTGTATCAGTTATATCAGTGCTTTAATGTCAAAGAGATGAAGATATTTGTCTGCCATCTGCAACTGACGGGTTAGTAGGAACATTTAATAAACCACTGAAAACCATGCTAAGAGAAGATATTGATTCTGAAGGAAAAACAATAGTAGTTTTTACCCTACCTACTGTTTACAATCAGGTGGTTTCTACAACTTTCAAGTGGGTTTATCTTTCTTACAGTAGGCATACACGAGGGCTACTTAACATTGCTAAGAAAATTTGAGAAGAAGCAAAGGCAACTTTTAAATGTATGATGAAACATCATTTTAGTTTGCAAGACAGACTAAAGCTGATAATGACGCACAGTAAGGGATCACACACAAAGACCCTGAGTGATGGTGCCTTCAGGTTATAAAAGAATGTCTGACTCAGAGAAGTAAGCTCAGCAGATAAAGTAGTAAGAAAAAGAATAAAAAAGTTCTGCCCAAATGGCCATTTCAGTTAAACAGAAAATAAATGTAGTGAAGTATAAGGTTAGACAGTCAGGAAAGATAAAAAAGACAACAAACAAACCTGCAATATGAATGTCTTGAAGCAATGGGAAGAAGAAAAGAATTCTGCAGAAAGCTTACAAGTTCCTCTTTGTACAAGAGAGACTAGAGAATTTCTACCAGAACTGCATTTAGAGAAATCCTTGTCAAAAACTACAGAAGCAGGAGGTGAAAGAGGTTTTTTTTTTTGTTTGTTT
>NC_056727.1:1030071514-1030121514 GCF_019279795.1 Protopterus annectens | reverse complement strand
ACAATGTTTACACCATTTTCTGACCTCAGGAGGAGGAAAAGGGAAATGCCTAATCACTGGTTTGGTGAACTTAGGACTGGTGACACCACACAAATATGTAAGTATCAATTACAGTGATGACTACCTGTAAGAGTTAAAAGTTAAATATAGTCAAGACTGGTGTTCATAATGGTCTTCTGCTCTGTTCTGTTTTTTTTTTCCACAGCTGCCATGGATAGAGCTTTGAATGTGAAGCCCCATGGCATGAGATTGGCAAGGATGAGAGAAGTATGTTGTATGTATGCATCAGAACAGTACTGTTATTGTAGCATTAAAAGTTAAAACTTCTTATTTGGTATTTAATACTGTTGTAGCAAACTGAGCATGCATATCTCAACTGTAAAAGAAAGTGTGCATGCCTTAGTCTGTAGCACAGAGCATCTGTTCCATATTCTCAAATAACAGTGAGCATGCATCTCTCAACTGTAAAAGGGAACTATGCATGCATTAGTCTTCTATACAAAATAACTGTACAATATTAGAGAGTAGTCAGAGGTTGCTGGTTCAAAATCCATATTTCCCAAATATACAGTACTAAGTTTTCATCATTATTGCAATTTAACTTCAGACCTCTATACCAGTGTCACATATAGCCTGCTGTAACTGTAATCAGTATAATGTGGACATGCATAGATACATCAAGGATTGCTTGCTACAATCTGTACATTAGTGTGCATCTGTTATGAAATGGGTAGTCTTAAAACTAATAAATAAATTTGTTGGGAGATTGTAGTCTTAAAAGTAAAGGTAACAGAATAGAGTCAAATTGTTTCAAAGCTTTGTATGTCACATATGAATTTACTAATGTTATTCCTTTTTGTCTCTCACTCCACATTTATCTACTCCTTTATTTATTTATTTTTTTCCCCAACAGTGCAGCTGAATAGACTTGCCTCACATGATCCACCTGCCCCCTCTCCACTGGCTGCAGCACTGCTGCCCACCACATCTGGAGTGAAACCTGGCAGCACCCCCCTCTGCTGCCCCCTACACTACCTGGGCTGTCAGGTAGTTCTTCCCTGCAGAATAGGCCAGTGGTTCCATCCATGAGCAGTGGCAGATGTAGTGATTTTATCATCTGTAAAAAACTGCCAAGGTTGGTGCGTAGGATTGTACACCTCACTATTGGTGCACACCTACTCCATATGGAGCAACTGCTCTCCATCATTGTATGAAATACCAGGAGAGGATGCAGAAATTGAGCAATGCAGCCATCAGCACAGTGAAGTGACAGTGATGACAATCCAGTGGTGAGGACTTGATTCTCATTGTCACCAGCTTGATGTCCATGGGTCCTCAATGTTCCCACCCTCACCCCAGCCATGGTGCTCACCCACCTCATGTGTCATTCACCATTCCTGTGTCTTGTCTTGTTTGTCCTGTTGGTCTGCTTCCTCACTTACCCACCTTGCCTGACCCAGACATACCTGTGTCCATTCCCCAACATTCCTCTTTTTCTCAAAGTAAATAAATAAATAAATTAATGGTCACCTGTCCCACAAAAGACTATTCATCCCATACATAGCTCTCCATTTTGCATGCATGTCTTCTTGACTCACTTTATTTGGTTCAATAGGCTATACAACATGATTGTGTTATGGTCACCCCTCTCTCCAGAGTTAGCAGTTCCAATTCAAGGTAATATTCTGCACATATAACCCATTTTGTACTCTTGAAGAAATAGACAGCTATAGTTCTTTCTTACCTCCCTCCTTCTCTTTCCTGCCCTGCTTTCACTTCATTTTCCTTCTGCTTGCTCCCCATTTCACTATTATTCGATCTCCATTTCTTTTATTTAAAGAATGATTGTGAGATGGTGTGTATCGCTCACCAATGTGCAACAACAGTACATGACAGCAGTATATGTAAATGTACATGAAAGTATCATAGACATTTGTAAAAGTATTACATGCACTGGTATTTGAACCCCGTATCATCTGATTCCAACAATACATTAACACCTGGTGCCACAGAGTCAGTTATACAACAAATGTATTTCATACAATGAATAGTAAATGTCACACCGTTTCTGAAACATTTCCCTATGTTCTTCCCCCTGCTTGCTCCACATTTCATAGTCCTACCTTCACCATTTCTTTATTTTTTAAATCAATATTTAAATATTGTCCCTATTTTTGGGCCTCTGATCACATATGGCTTTGTCCAGATTTGTACCTCTAAGAGATTGAGAGTTAGGTTCATCCTGCTTGTTCCCCATTTCGCCACTGTCCTATCTTGCCCATTTTTTTCTTTAAAGCATTTTTGTGTGAGGGTGTGAGATGTGCACCATTGCTCAATAATGCTTTAAAGAGAACAAATTTCACTGTAGAACTAGATAAAATTATTAGATACAGCTATATTTGAACCCTGTACCTTGTGAATCCAAAAAAGAAGTTGCCACTGCATTAACACCCACTGCTATACAATCAGTTTAGTTGCATGCATCTGTTAGAGATTCATTAGTAACTGTCAGACTTTAGCAATTCCAAAATGCACAGCTATGCAAGATGCACCTGTTTGCACGTAGGTAAGCACTATGCAATCTCCAGTCACATGTCTAAAGTTTGATAGTTCTCTTGTAGTCTGTAAAATACCCCTAACACTTAACTGAATCTGTGGCAGCAGGTGTTAATGCAGTAATATGTACCTTTTTGGGCTAGATGGTACATGGTTTGAATACAGCTTTATCTAATACTTTTAACTGCTTTTTCATAACCATTGCTGGGTGGCGCAGACCACTTCAAAATAATTATTTCAAAGTAAGAAATGGGAAAGGTAGGAAAGTGGTGAAATGGGGAGCAGGCAATGGAAAAAGCAAGTGAAAGCAGGGCAAAAATGGACAGTAAGGAGGTAGGAAAGAACCATAGCTATTAATTTGTTCAACACTAAAAATGATCATATATGCAGAATATTATATAACATTGTAATGTCACCTCCAGAGAAGGTGTGACCACAACACAATCATGTTGTATAACCAATTGGACCAAATCAAATGTGTCAAGAAGACACTTGTTCAAACTGGTGAGCTACGTATGGGGCAATTTATGTTTTTGGGAAAGGTGTCTTTTTTTGGAGAGAGGGAGAAATGGGAATATTTGGGTCAGGTAAGTTGGGTAGGTGAGGAAGCAGACCAATAGTACATACAAGACAAGACACAGAGATGGTGAAGGACACAAGAGGTTGGTGAACAACATGGTTGGGTTGAGGGTAGGGACATCAAGAACCCATGAATATCAACCTGGGTGATAGTGAGAATCTAGTTCTTACCTACTGGCTGCAGTCCCTAATGTCTGCATCTCCTTCTTGTGTTATTAACTACAATGATGGACAGCTGTGTTTCCATCCAGTGTAGGTGTTCACCTACGGTGAGGCACTTAATCCTACCCACCAACCCTGGCCGTTCATCACAGATGACAAAATCACCACATCTGCCACTGCTTCTGGATGGAGCTACTGCCCTATCCTATGGGGCAGAAATAACTGATTGCTTAGGTAGCACAGGGGCAGCAGAGGGGGTGCTGCCAGGTTGCAACCAAGATGTTCTGGGCAGAAGTGCCGTACCCTTTGGAGTAGAGGCAGGAAGATTCTGTGGGGCAGGACTACCCAGCTGTGTGGAAAAATAACACTAAAAAAACAATTAAAACAAACAAAAAAAAATAAAGGTTGGAATGAGAGAAAAAAGTGACAACATCAGTAACATCATATGTGACATACAATACATTTCTACAATTATTGGACTCTATTCTTTAAACTTTATTTTTAAGACTACCAACTCGTAACAAAATACCTTCTTTACTTTTAAGACTATCCAGCTCATAACAGTTGCACACTATATGCAGACTGCAGCAAGCAACCCTTGATGTGTGCATGTATTGCACATATGCATATCCATGTTATATTAATCACAGTTTACAGGAGGCCATTTATGTCACTGGTATAGTGTTTGGACGATACATTGCAATACTGATGAAAATTTAACAGTATTGTATAGTTTGGAAGTGTGATATTTGAACTCACAACCTCTGACTACTCTCTAATACTGTATTGTTATTTTGTCTTACAGACTAATGCATACATATTTTCATTTTACAGTTAAGAGATGCATGCTCAGTTTGATACAACTGTATTAAGTACAAAAAAAGCTGCCTTTAACTTTTAATGCTACAATAACAGTACTGTTCTGATGCAAGAATGCCACATGTTTCTCTAATCCTTGCCAATCTCATGGCATGGGCCCACACATTCAAGCTCTCTTCATGGCAGCTGTAGAAAAAACAGAACAGAATACCATTATGAATACCATTCTTGACTATATTCAGCTTTTAACTCTTACAAGTAGTCACTTTTATTGATACACATCTGTGAGGTGTCCCCAGTCCTAAATTCCCTGATCCAATGGTCTAGGGTATCCCTCATCTTCCTCCAGAGGTCGTTGTAATGGTGTTGACATTAATCACCAGTAAGGGGAATACCTGTAGCACTGGTCACAGCCCTGGCAACATTATCCCATGTTTCAGATTTATATTCTGAGCCTAAGTAGTCCCTCTGCAGTAACCAGGGACCATGATGCTTAACTAGGAGTCCAGGAACACATTGGACTCCCTGACACCCCACCTCTGAGACTGAAAGTGTGCTCCCTCACCATGAATACCTGCTATGCCTATCAGACCCCAATGTAGAATGAGGATTTCCTGCCAATTACATTTTGTATCCTGAGTTTTAGCCAACAATTCTAGTTATTGCGCACTTACTGGGTGTGTGCACAGTGCTTGAAAATATTGTGCAATGCTTACCATCATGCAAACATAGTGCTCAGAAGTGCATAATGCTGAGCAACATTAGCTAGCAATGCAATTTTAGGTTTATTGAATGTACAGGTCTTTGTGTATGTGTTTTAGACAAAAGTGAAGGCCATGCCAGTCCACATAGTAGGAATACACTGCCAATGGACTAGTTACATTACATCCTCTATTTTACTACTTTTTTTTGTCTGGCTTCTCTGCTTCCAGTGTTTGTGTCACACAGTGCGTCATACAAACAGTAGAAAAAAAATTAAATAAAGCAAGCTAAAGAAAGGGAAAATCAAATGCTGTGCTGTCATATAATCATAAGCTCTAAATATCACGGTGTGACCTGTGATATACACCATACATTTGGAGTGAAAAATCCTGTACAAAATATGTTAGAAAGTAATTATACATATTGCAATTTCTTATTTCACAACCCTCACAAGAGATAAAGTTCTGACATAGTGATGCTATCAGCTGTCAAACTTTCCAAGGCCAATAAAAGTTAAAGGTACAATGAGCAATTAAACACCACAAATGCAGATATACTAAGCAGTAAGTTAACTATGCACCCTGAGCATCAGACACAAAGCTTTTGTCTCCCTGAATCCAAAACATGGAAAACAGGGATATGGCATGGTTAGCATCACTTGAACAGGGTGTTGTGTAGTGGTCATTACAGAAAGAAGTTACAAAGGGATGATGCACATTGTAGTTTCTGAATTCACAACCCTTATAACAGCATTCACTATAAAGTTGTGGTATTTGGATGCTCTCAACTCTATATTCCCAAGGCCTATATAAGTCACAGGTTCTCCAACACAATTGCAAGTCTAGTAAGCACTAAGTTAGCTATGCACCCTGAGCATCAGGCACAGATTTTGTATTCCTGAATCAGAAAGGTAGAATTCAGGGATATGGCAGTTATCAACATTTGTGCAGGGTGTTATGGGGGGGGGGGGGGCAGAAAGCCTAGGCTGACACAAAAGGTTGATGACTGTGTGTGACTAAGAAGGCAGACATTTGGACAAATCAACAAATGGAAAAATTAATAACTGTTGGTTGTGTGTCTGTAGGGGTCCTCTAGATGAATCTGGTGTGTGAGTCTGCATGAACACAGCCAAGCTAAGTGCTAGCTCTACATCTTGCTGTGTTAGACAGGTGTAAGCCATGCATGGTAGAGGTGGCACTTTATTGCTGTTGTCCCGAATATGGGAACTGGCTCTGTCAGGAGTTGCACTGGCACGTTGACATCCAGGACATCCAGGACCATGCTCAGATGCAGTTCTGCTACCTGAACATGACTGCTGTCTGCTGGATGAGGTCCCTTTCCAGGAATGCCTAGGACCATGACCCCATGTCCTGACACACCTGTATGTGGACAGCATAGTCACTGATGTAGCAGTGGAAGAACTGGCACAATGGGAGTTGATACTGTATGGCCATGTTAGCTGAAAGCAGATGATCTGGTGACCTATGCCCATGAGTCATTCCCCTCCCCACAAACATTCCTTCACAAACACTGTTTATTCCATGACAGACACCCCTCGGTCCATCACAGACACCCCTCATTCCAATGTGTCATTCATCCGATCCAGTCAATCGGCAACATGGTGAAGGCAGTCACACATGTCAGACTGTGCCACTTCCACAATCCAGAGCATTTGTCTGGAATACCTATGGGAACATGCCTATGCCTTCATGAAGGCCCTAAAACATCCATTGAGTGACACCAGAAGTGACACCTGCACCAGGTGGAGGAGGCACAGCAGGCCACCTCTGAGCACCACTATAAATCCTCAATTGTGATACCTCACCCACACTTGGCTATAGTCAGACTCAACAGGTACTGAAGCTGCAGTAGCCACACTTCACTGATCAGTGTCCTCACCCACCACCTTTCCAAGATCTGTGGGATCAGTGGACTGCGTTGGCAGAGGCATACTGGCTGTGGCCAATGTAAATGCAGGAGGTGGCTGTATATCAACCTCTGTGTTAGATTCCACCTCTGCACTTCCCGACTGTACCTCAATTTGGTCACCATCATCATCAGACTCTGCTGCTACACTGACATCAGGTGGCACAGGGCCCACAGTTCCACTGTGAGAATGACCTGTGATAAATACAAGACACACAATAATGCATTAATACTGGCACTACTATAGTGCAATATATGCTAACAAAATAACAATGCTACCACTATTACAGACAGTCCAGCAATACACGCAATGCACCAAAGATCAAACTCACACACTCCAATATTTATTTAAACTGATCAACAGTACTAACATCAAACTATTTGGCTTACCATCTGCAGAAGGCAAGCATTTCTGGAGGCCTGATGGTCCTGAAAGAATTTAAGCAAGAGATAAGGGCAACAACATCACAATCAACTGTAACACAGTGGGTAATACATTTGTCCCTTTGTAACTTCAGTAAACAATTGGTTAAACAAAAATGTGGCTGACAACTCCAATCTAAGCTTATAACAGTAGCAATCTTCAATCCCCCCAACCAGATAAATACGTGTGACAAAAAATTAACTTATTCATTTAAATTCACTAAATACAACAGTATTCGACAGTTTAGATAACAAGGCCTAACTGGAAGCTCCTCTTGGGATGTGGTTGGTATGTCTGACATGCTGGTTCCCATATCCAACACATGTGGACTTCCATTTCCTATGAGCTTTGTGTGGTCCTTAAGTCAGCTAGGAGCTGCTCACTGGGGGTCAGTGGTGGTTCCTTAGCAGAGCCTCCACCTGAAACCAAAAGGTCATGGCTTACTGTAGCTGTTCTCCTTCTTGCAGCAGTGATTATATCAGTGGCCCTGTGGCACACCTGTTCATAGGTTCTGCTGTGGTCACCCACGGAATTCACATTGGCATCAATTTGTTGTCATATTATAAGCCTATGGGCCATATGTTGCCTCTCCTTTGCAGGTGGAAGGCACCGTGTTGTCAAAAAACATCAATTATTATATTGATTTTGGCATATGTAAAGAGTGTTAGAAGCAGATTTACACATCTCGATACCATGATTGTAGAAGGCCTAAAAGAAAACAGATGTATAATACACATAAGTATCACATAATTACAAAATATTGTTTACATATACAACAGAAAAGGCAGCCAGTCAGCATTACCCACTGGTAAAATATAATACAGTTTAGACATGTGAAATACTAGCAACAAGCTAGATGCAAAAGAAGGAGACTAACAAGAGCAACATATCCTTGTTTGTGCCAGAACAGTAACTCACCTTAGCCCACACCCCCCACAAAAGAACAGCAAATGACCGTTTTGACTAACAAAATATCTTTGAAATGATATGGATGCTGTCAAATGACCTATCCCTGAAACATTTCTGCATATTTCTCACACAGCAGTCATTTCCATTTATTTTAATGTCTTGCCAGTCATGTCTTCCTCCGAAATTGCTGGACAAGCATGGCCATGATATCTGAACACTTCTAAGCAATGCATACAGATAACAATGTAAAATGCTGTGCTTCACATTATTTTTAAATGTGAACTGGGACACTTGAGGGCCACCCTGAGAAGCCAGGTTTGCAATCCCATTCCCCTGGCCACATGGGAGTGAAGATAAGGCCGCCATTTCATCTCGCACCAGGGCCAGCAGATTGGCCTCCCATCCTTCACCTGGCACTGTGGGGATGCCACTCTGTGAACGGCACCACCCAGGAGGCAAGAGGCCACATGGGAGGAGGCTTGAAGTGATGCACATTCATTGGCATCTGGCACCATGGGGGAGAGAGACTGAAGTGTGCTGCAAAATTTGCAGAGATGTGGGGACCCAGGACTATCTCCCATGTGAGTTTGAAAGCCCTATGTGCAAGACAAAGGGGAGAACCAGTGTCACAGAAATCTGGATGCGGGACTGTCTGTGGCTTTGCAGCCCAGCAGAGTTCCATGAGGCTGGGAAGATCCCCTGAGAGGCTCCAAGACTATGTGCAACACTGCATGATTTGGCAGCAGTCAGACAATATGTAACCCTGGAAAAGAGCTCTTTCTCCTAGGTAGAAGTTTAAGCCTGGAGGGAGTCCATCCCAATGGAAGTCTGGAAAAGACAGAGAGAGGTGAAAGTGACTGGGACAGGACAGCCCTCACCTGGGTGAGTGGGTATGGACCATGCCCCCTCTGGGAAGGAAGTCTGTAAAGGGGAATAGAGGTAGATAGTGGCAGGGCTGGGTGAGGGGGGAACAGGCAGAGGTCCCCAAATTGGAAGTCCTTAAGGGAGCGACTGGTGGACAGCAGCAGGGACTGGAAAGCTCCTGCCTGGTGAAAGGGATCAGGTAGAGCTCCCCATGATGGAAGTCCTTGAGGAAGCACCAGGGCAGATGGCGGAGGGAACTGGATAACTCCTGCCAGGGCAAAGGCATCCAACTTCACCTCATAAACGATGGCATCCTTGAAAGATCCCAAAGTCCCCAGTGCTGCTCTGGATGGAAAAGCAGGGGGACTCTGAAGCCTTCATGAGAGCATATCTGCCCCTCAGCAGCCAAGGGGAGTTCCGGAGGGATGGATGGGATCAGAGGGAAGCTCCCCTGAGAAGGTCTGAGGGCATAAGTGATCGAGCATGATTTGGCAGCCTGTAGGAGACTTGGAGGTGGCGGAGTCCCTGACATGGGGGGCCATGGCTGGGGAAGGTGTCTTAGCCTGGTCAAAGGGGAGGCCTGTAAGGGTTGGCCCTGACAGAAGTCAGTAAGGTTGTGCTGGGCAGAAGGGTGTAGGGCCTGGAAAGCTCCTGCCTGAGTGAGTGGGGTCAGGCAGATCATCCCACGACAGAAGTCCTGGAGGGAATGAATGGCAGATTGTGGCAGAGCATGGAAAGCTCCTAGCAGGGTGAAGTCATCCAACCTTATCCCACACCAAATGACACCCCCAGAAAATCACAAAGTTCCCAGAGCTGCTCAGAATGGGAAAGCAGTGGGACTGGCTGCCCCGGGAAGCCAGGTCACCATTCAGACTGAGCTGTCTAAACTGGGACATTTCCGTGTCCCAAAGACAATGTTCGGGATTCCAGGACAGAGACTTCCAAACCAGGACTGTCCTGGAAAAACTGGGGCTGTTGGTCACCTTGGTTAAATGCATTCCAACATATTCAGTATGTAGGTGACAAAATGGAACCATACCTTGTGGGAATGAGTACTTCTCTGTAAAGATATTGTGAAAAAATGCTTGTTTTCAGTGTTATAAACATATAGAACTCACATCAGCTTGCCTAGCTACAGGGTTACATTTTTATGTGGTGTACATTACTAATGGATAGCAGCTGTGAGTGATTACTGCTTGGGAGTGGGAAGTCACAAAAGCACTGCAGGCTGCCTTGATTCCACTAGGTGTGTCAGCTTAGATCTAGAAAGTGTTACATGTAAGGTTGGGAATGTAAGTAAGCAGCACACAATTCACAGGTTATGTCCCTTAACATCCAACTGGCCTTCATTTCTTGACAGCTGCATATTATATGATTTTCATTTCATATCCTCACATACTTTAAGGACAATGACATAGACTGAATTACAGAGTACATCTCTCAGAGTACTGTGGCACAGTCTGCCATACGTGACTCTCTCCACCATGTTGCCCTTTCCCAAGATTGAATGAATGAGGTGTGGAAATGATAGGTACCTGTGATGGACCAAGTGGTGCCTGCTACTGAACAGGCAGTGTTTGTGATGGAATGTCTGCTGGGAGGGGAAAAGCATTCTCATGGGCGTAGGTCAGCCATATCTTTTTCTGTTAGCCAGTGTGGCCATGTCTGATCACTCTCACATAGTGCTAGTACTTCCAGTGGGCCATCAGTGAGTGTGCAGTCCACACACAGATGTAGCAGGCCATGGGGATCATGGTCATGAGAGTCTCTGTGGAGGGATATAGTCCAAAAGACGTAAGTCACATTTAGGTAGCAGCAATGCATCTAACCATGGTCCTGGACATTACTGTGCAAGTGCAACTCCTGTCAGAGCCAGCTCTCCGGGTCGGGGATGCCAACAATGAACTGCCACCTCTACCATGCATAGATCACACCTGTCTGACAGACCAAGACATAGCACAATCATAGAGATTGGCTGTGGTCATGCACACACACTCACACAACTATTTCACCTGGAGAAGCCCTACAGATACACATACCGCAGTTACTCATTTAATCTCACTCGCTATTTGTTGTTTTATACATATATCTGGCTTCTTCTCTTTCTTACTCTCACACACCACACTCACTGACTTTGTGTGTCAGCCTAGGCTTCCTGCCACCTACCCGCTACCACCCCAACAACACTGCCTGTAAGTAATGATAACTGTTCCATATCCCTGTTTTCTATCTTTTGGATTCATGGATACAAACGTCTTCTGTCCGATGCTCACAGGGCATAGGTAACTTATTGCTTAGTATATTTGCATTTGTGTTGTTGAAGTGGTTATTGTATCTTGAACTTATATTCTCCTTGAAAAGTTCAACAGTTTACAGCATCAAGTCACATCCTTATACTGATTTCACCTGTGAAGGTTGTGAAACAATAAACTGCAATGTTTATCATTAATTTCTAACTTATGTCTTTAAGAATCTCCCAGTACAAACATATGGTGCACATTATAAGTCACGCCATCATATTCAGAAATTAGAATTGTATGACAGTACTGTAGTGAAACCTGATCAGAACAGTACGACAGAAAATTATTTATTTTGCATTAACCTCACCAGACACATGCAATAGCTGGCTAGACCACAGGGCTTTCTCATAAACATAACACCGAGGCTTCAAATCATGCCATGATGTATGTGGATACATTAAAAGCCATGTCACTGTAATCTGTGTGGTATAGGATGAGATCACATCTGCCTGGACTCCAGCTTACTGTCTGACCATGGCCAGCTGGGATTACTGCAAATCCAAAACTTTCATGTAGGTGACAGCAACAGAGTCTATTGATGCCAGAATAAGTGTCCCACATGCTGGTGTAAAAGGATCTCAGTAATGTTAAGCAACAGCTGACAGACATGCACACAGTTGACAACAGTGCTAATAGAATCTCTGCTTATCTAACTACCAGAAACAGTAACTTATGCAAGGCCACAGCTGAGGACTGGCTTGGAGTGCATCAGACAACAGTTTATAGCTGATGACATCAGTACTGTCTGTTAAAGAAGGAATAAGTGTCCCATATGTTGGTGTAAAAGGCTCATGATAATGTCAAGCAACAGCTAACAGACACATGAGCATACAGTTGACTGCAGCAAGAAAAGAACCCTTACAATATATTGAAGTACAGAAATACGAACTTAATTCTGTGAAATTTTATTTTAAGTGAAAATGCAATTTCGCAAATCACACCTCACTGATGCACTGGACAGTGGGGATAAGGGAGCATACTATTTTCTCCACTGTAGTGCGAGCTCAGAGTTACTATATTTAAGTAGCAGGGTTGAGGGGGGTACAGGGGAGCTTGGCCTCCTGCAAAAATGTGTTTATAGTGTGTTATTTCTGGTGTTTGGTGGATTGGTGAAGTGTGATTCGCATTTTTGCTTAATACACTTTTGCAGAATTGGGTTTGTACTTCTGTTCTTCGATAAATTGTAATTTCAGTGAACAGAAGTAGACCCAACTAGATACAAACACACACACGCACACACACACACACACACACACACACACACACACACACACACACACACTTGATTACGATGGGAATATAAACCCTACCCATCAAGGTATACAGACTACAGAACACAATACTTAATGCAAACACCACAGCACAAGTCTGACTTTTACAGGAGTGCAGGTGAACTCACAGAAGCTGACATCAGCAGGCCATATGGGAGACAATAGGTTGGGAGGGCTGCATGAAATGGATGTGTAGGCTTGTGGAAGTATCAAAATACTGACAATCTGTGCCCTTGGAGGGGAAACTGCAAGATGCCATGTCTATTCTGCTGATTAGACACACACACACACACACACACACACACACACACACACACACACACACACACACACACTTGACTGCAGTGAGAATAGAACTACCTACCTAGGTACACAGACTACAGAACACAGTACTAGCACCATGGCACATGTCTGACTTTTTCAGGAGTGCAGTTGAACTTATAGTAGATGACTTCAGAAGGCCATAAGGGGGACAATAGGTTGGGAGGGTTGGATTTAATGGATGTGTAGGCTTGTGCAAGTGTCAAAATACTAGTAATCCATACCCTTGGAGTAGTAACTGTAGGACGCCATCCCCCAGATTCTTTATGCCTTGCACAGCATACAAGATCAGTGCAAGAGCTCTAGCAGGCAATATGTCAGCCGTGCGATCCAGGAACAGCCAGCAGGTGCATGCACAAGTGCTCCTGCACTAGTCCTGCATGGACTAAGCCCCTGTATGCAAATCAGCCCATTTGCAGGAGAAATCCATGAAAATTAGGTGATTTTGTGATCCAGGAAGCTTGCAACCGGCCGTGCAGGACTAGTGCAAATTGCAGAAATGTACTCAGTTAGTAACCGAGTACATTTCTGCAAACTCCAAAACGAAGCTGTGGCAGCTCCAAATAAAGGCTGCATATCATATAGTAACCATGCCAATGGCCAAGTATATGGCCATTGGCATTGCAAACATGCCAAAAAAAATCAACTTTTATTTTTTTTAGCTGCTCTCAGCTGTTTAAGCATAGGGCAGCAACGCGCAAATGGGATTGGGGGGAAATAAAAAAATAAACCTAAATCAAGCATTCTAACCAAAAATCACAATTCTGTCATGCAAGTCAATGGCAGGCAGAAGACAACATGGCCAGTGAATAGTGATTGCTAAGGGGGGAGGCTCAGTGTGAGACATGCAACTATGCATTAGCAGGCAATCCTTTGCAAATGAGGGGAATGATAGTGGATCCCAGTTTTCTGCAGCATGCTAGTCAGGTCCCAACAATGTAAGAGTAAGAATAGCTTGGTGCAAGCCTACTGTAAGTGGATTGGAGCCCTGTGGCTCTTGTTTGCTCCTAGCTTAGCACAGTTAAGCTAGGGAGTGTGTCTGAATCTGTCTAGCACTCTTTACATTGCCTAAGTGGGTGTGCGTGCTGCGCACTGGGTTTTAAAGGAAGAAAAAGAAAGTTAAACCAGGAAATAGCAGCACTGTGCACATTTGAGCACTCTGTTTGTGTAGCACGCCCATGGGCTTAAACAGGAAGGCAACGGGAAGGGAAAACAGGAGTAGGAAGGTACTCAAGGAGAACTAGCATAGCTGGCAGGTGAACTGTATCAGAATCAGCCAATTACACAGGCTGCAGACCAGCCCAACCCAGAACTCTACTATAAACTATGCAAACACCTCCCCCTCTGGTTTTTCCCACACTCTACACCACCAGTGTATACAAGAGGGGAAATTTTAACAAACAAACCTACAAAATGAGAGGGGCTGTAGCATGCAACATAGAACAACATGTGCAAGATGCTGAGGGTGGGGAGGATGTGAATGCTGCCAATCAACCCACAGTGAGGAGATGGAGAAGAGTGTACAGACCCAGGGTAACCTACCAGGGTCTACATGAGCTGGAGATAGTGGAGCACTATAGGGTGGACAGAGACCTCCTACAGCAAATTGTTGAGCTGTGCTGGCCACACCTGACACATCAAACTGATTGAGGGGAACCCATCCCTGTGGATACCATGGTATGTGCAGGCTAGGAATGCTAGCCACAGGTACCTCCCAAAGCTCAACTGGGGATATCATGGGGATCTCACAGGCATCAGTATCCAGTGTATTCCACCAGTTCATGGATGCCATGTCAGCACATGCCAGTGAGCATGTATATTTCCCCAACACCTGTGAGGAGTTGGTCAGCAATATGCTTCTCTTCTATCAAATAGCAGAATACACTGAGGTAATGGGTGCTATGGATTGCACACCCATATGCATCAAGCACCACCCGCTGATCAGTGTAGGGCCTACATCTCGCAGGGGCATCTCCTACATCAACTGCCAGGTCATATGTGATGCCGAGGGCATTATAATGGATGTGTGTGCTTGCTGCCCTGGAAGCTATCACGATTCCTGCATATGGCATCTGATGCAGCTGTACCAGAGATTTGCCAATGGGATCATCCCCTACTGTCAACTAGTGGAGGATGCTGGTTACAAACTGGAGCCATGGCTGATGACACCCATCAGAAATGCACACACACCTAAAGAAGAACGCCATAATGAGGCACATACACAGACCACACTTATAATAGAGCATGTGTTTGGGAAGCTCAGGTCATGGCTCCAGTACCTGGACACATCTGGTGGAGCCTTGCAGTACTCACCAGCTACATGTACCCAAATTGTTATGGTATGTGCCATGCTACACAATATGATCCTGCAGAAACAGCTGCAGCAGGAACAGCATGGGGCAGGGCCACAAAGCCCCCTCCAATGCCAAGGCCTGCACAGGCACAAAGTGACTCAGAGATGGAACAACCTGAGCCTGTCCCAGTAGGCAGATGGAGACATGCCCAGTATGCCGAGACTGCAGCAAAGAGACAACACATAGCACATACACTGACACAGTAGGGACCCAGGGAATGACACATCTCTCTGACTCACACATGCAGTAAAAGGGATTCCAAACATGACACTACCTGTGCTCAACCATGTATAGGGAGTGTATTATGTGCATCCGACATAGGCAGCCCTCCAGCACCATCCACAATTCTGGCACACCCTCAAGGTAAGTCAATCAACCTACCAATTGCCAAATGAAGTAGAATGTGTCGTTACCTGTATCTATGGTATGGATGTGAGCATGCAAGGGAATTGGGTGGCTGAATGTTATGGCAGCAGAAAGTAGACACCCATAGTGGCACCATGACATTTGTAACACATACTGGAGTCGCCCTAGTAGCCAGTACTACACAGAGTGACAAAACCCATTGCAGGAAATGTGCTGAGTGACGTGTTTCCATAAGACTCACACATGCCAGTCAGGGTGGTTCACATATCCAACAACAGTCTCAGCCAGCAGGACAGGTGTAGACAAACCCAAACAGAGCCTGTGCTATGGTCCTTGAATGATGGCTATGGTTAACCTCCCCCCCCAGGCCTACACAGACAGACTGCAGCAGATCAGGCAGTGGGATGTTAGTTCTGAAGGGCAGGAAGTCAGACACTAATATGTAGGGAAATCAAAGCTAAGATCTGTAGTACCCTGGTATGCCTCTACTCAGCATGATAGGAAAGAATACAGAATGAAATGGAGTGCCTGACATACCAGTACAGTCATAGCAAATGTGTACAAGTGTCAGGTGTACCCCCCCCCCTCCTACATAGTAATGTAATAACAGTTAGGTGTGCCCCCAATCCTGTGTAGAAATATAGAAATAGACAGGTGTGCTCCCCACCCTACATAGTAATGTAATAACAGTCAGGTGTATCCTCCAATCCTGTGTAGTAATGTAGAAATAGACAGGTGTGTCTCCATCCTTCGTAGTAATGTAATAACAGTCAGGTGTGCCCCCCAATCCTGTGTAGAAATGTAGAAATAGACAGGTGTGCCCCCCACCCTATGTAGTAATGTAATAACAACCAGGTGTGCTCCCCCAAGCCTGTGTAAAAATGTAGAAATAGACAGGTGTGCCCTCCCCATCCTACATAGTAATGTAATAACAGTCATGTGTGCCCCCCCATCCTGTGTAGAATTGTAGAAATAGACAGGTGTGCCCCCCATCCTATGCAGTAATGTAATAACAGTCAGGTGCCCCTCCAAGCCTGTGTAGAAATTTAGAAATTGTCAGGTGTGCCCCCCCAGCCTATGTTGTAATGTAATAACAGTCAGGTGTGCCCTCCCAATCCTGTGTAGAAATGTAGAAATAGTCAGGTGGACCCCCCCATCCTACATATAAATGTAGTAACAGTCAGGTGTGCCCCCACAATCCTGTGTAGAAATGTAGAAATAGTCAGGTGTGCACCCCCATCCTATGCAGAAATGTAGTAACAGTCAATGCCGAATGCTCAATGGATACCCTGCAGAAACAGCATGCTACCTGTAGGTGTAGAACACAAAGGCCAGCACTGCCGTACAAACTACCTGGAGTTGATCCACACATTAAATACAGATGGGCATACTGGGCATGCTCACACACTTAAACACATGAAGGGCATGTCTGTAAACACCAGTGGACCAGACATATCTGGCAGTCGCAGTTGTTACTGAAGACACTCATCAGTATGCACCACTCATGCCTTGCACACAAAGTGAATAGGAATACAGACATATATGTAAGGACAACACACTATACTAAGCCAAAGGTAAACATGCATAGATGTATGGAAGAGGGTAACTGTGACAAGGAGCCATCCAGGCCTTTTCCACCCAGCACACAGCCCAAACGCCCCAACCACATGAGGTTCTGATGTCACTCACTGCAGATACTAGTCACCAGTATCTGTCAGTATTACAGACTATGTGGTGCATGTGCTAGCTTGCAGCATGACTGTTCAAGGAAGTAGTCATCTAGCAGTTGTATAAATGTACCTGTGAAATATGACCCTGTGTGTGCCTGCGTGTTGCGTGTCAACCTTTAGATGAATGGGTTATGGCCCATGCACACACACTGCTCTCCCCATAGCCCTACTATGACAAGCCTGCTGAGGTCATCCACTCTGAAATACATCTTTGGGAGAGGTGTAGCCCAGTATTCACCATGGCACATCCCATAAATGCTGTAGTGTGATAAACTAGTTAAGTAGTAGTTCAAATTCCAGACATGACAACTGTCTGTGTATGTCTGTCTGTCTCTGTCTGAGTAGAGAGCAATGCTTTTTAGGGTAGTCACTCTCCCTACAATTGAAATGGTCTACTTTGGTAAGACTGCTGATGTTCTCCTCCTAGAAATACATTCTCTGGGAAATTTGTATTCCACTAATCTCAGTAGTGCATGTCATAATTGCATACTGTTGTAGTGTGATAAAATAGTTAGGTATGAGTTCTAATTCCAGACTTAGCAACTGTATATGTGTGTGTGTGTGTGTGTGTGCTTGTGTGCGTGTGTGCATGTGTGTGTGTGTGTGTGTGCGTGTGTGTGTGTGTGTGTGTGTGTGTGTGTTTATGTCTCCCTCTGTGTAGAGAGCAATGCTTTTTAGTGTAGTCACATTCCCTACGACTGAAATGCTCTACTTTGGTAAGGCTGCTGATGTCATCCTCCTAGAAATACACCTCTGTGAAGATTGTAGCCCAGTAATTTCTGTAGCGTGTCCTATAACTGTGTATTGCTGTAGTATGATAAATTAAGTAGGAGCTCTAATCCCAGCCATGGCAAGCATGCGTGTGCGTGTGTGTCTGTCTGTGTAGAGAGCAGTGCTTTTTAGGGTAGTCACACTACATACAATTTGAATGCTCTACTTTGGTAAGGCTGTTGATGTCATCCACCTAGAAATACACCTCTGGGAAGGATGTATCCCAGTAAACTCTATAGCATGTGCCATAACTGTATACTGCTGTAGTGTGATATAGAACTCTGGTAGGGTTTTATTCCACAGCCATGGCAGTTCTGGATGTTATGTGTGTGTTTCAATGTCTGTGTAGGGAGCAATGCATTTTTGGCTAGTCACACTCAGTATATTTCAAATGCCCTACTTTGGCAATCCTGCTGATGTCATTCACTGTGAAATATACCTTTGGGGAAGGAGCTCTCCAGTAATACCCATGGTGCATCCTATATAACAGCTTCATGCTGTAGTGAGATACAGACCTCTGTTAGAGGTTCTATACCCACACATGTTGGTGGTGGATGTTTTGTGTGTGTTTCAATGTCTGTGTAGGGAGCAATGCATTTTAGTCTAGCCACACTCAGTACAGTTTGAATGCCCTACTTTGACAATACTGCTGATGTCATTCATTGTGAAATACACCTTTGGGGAAGGAGTTCTTCAGTAATATCCATGGTGCATCCTATATAACAGCTTTATGCTATAGTGTGATATAGACCTCTGTTAGGGGTTCTATACCCACACATGTTGGTTGTGGATGTTTTGTGTGTGTTCCAATGTTTGTGTAGGGAGCAGTGTATTTTAGCCTAGCCACACTCACTACAATTTGAATGCCCTACTTTTGCAATCCTGCTGATGTCATCCAATGTGAAATACACCTTTGGGGAAAGAGTAGTCCCAATAATCTCGATGGCACATACTATAACTGCATATTGCTGTAGTGTAATAAACTGGTTATGTAGGAGTTTTAATCCCAGGTATGACGTGTGTGTGTGTGTGTGTGTGTGTGTGTGTGTGTGTGTGTGTGTGTGTGTATGTGTGTGTTTGTAATTCATATCCTGTGTGGAGGTGGATGTGAAGGTGTAAGATCTGGGCCCAAAGTGGAGTGGGTTTTGCAAATTACTTATATGGTGGCACTAGTATATATCACAATGTCCACCATACAGGGATAACTGATGTGAAAATGCCAAGAGGCTAGGGTGCAGATCCATAACCGTACAAGTGACATCAAGGCCAGGCAAACAAAGTTAGCAACCCTAGTATTAGCCAGAGAACACTGTCAACCCATGTCTCACACACACACACACACACACACACACACACACACACACACACACACACACACACACACACACACACACACACACACACACACACACACACAGACACACACTTGCCAAGGCAACAGCAGCTATGTTGGTAGTACACTGCATATTGCCCACTGATAGTGACTATGGAGTGACTGCAGTGGCCTTCAGAGGACATGGCACCCTGTCCCTCTGTCCAATAGGCATGTACATGCAGACAGTGCACTTTCCCCATGTTCCCCATTGGACATCTGCAACACCTGTGGTGCCATCAAACCTGCTGTCCATTACCAGTTCCTGCCACATGAGGCCAGGACTGGCACATCTGATTATAATCTGTGTACACAGCATGGGCCAGACACCCCAGGTACAATTCCACATGTCACGGTACATGCATGTGGGAGGTGTGCACATCACAGACACCATCCATGTCATGGACTAAGGAACGCATACATGGCAAGCAATGCACAGCACTGACCACACGCAATAGTCACCCAGGTGGCTGGATAGTGAATACAATACCCACCTGTGTGGGCAAATCCAGAAACTACACAACTGAGCCACAGTGCAGACCATTGTCATGTGGCCTGATGCCAAGGTGTACCCATCACCTAGCCTTGTATAGCTGTCTGACAGAATTGACCACTACACACCCATGAATCAATGAACCCATGCATGTCAGTACTGGCACCCTGTGTGTGTGTGTGTGTGTGTGTGTGTGTGTGTGTGTGTGTGTGTGTGTGTGTGTGTGTGTGTGTGTGTGTGTTATGATGCATATGTTCACATTCACACTCACTACAACCCCCATTGGCATACTGAAGCATGCTGTCTGATGTCAGACACCTCCCCATATCCTTTACCCACATAACCTCTGTATGACCCCTGTGGTGAATGTGATATCTACACAGTAATGTGTTGTGACAATCTCACTAGTGATGGGTTGTATTCCTGGCCCTGCCAAGTGTGTCAATGTGTGTGTATCCCTGTGAGAATCTGGTTGTGTTGATGCTGGCACCTGTCATGCGAACAGGCATATGTATAGCTACCATATCCCTGTTGCAGGTGCCACTCACCATCACGTATACGTTCTGAGGGCTCCACAACATGTAACCTATGTGGCTCATCCAATAACCGCATAGAAATGTGATAGCATTACATAGTCTTCTGGGGTTTGATACCCTGTGCTGGTAGGTGTGTGACACAAACATGCTTAAGTTTAACTTTCCCACCCCTCCCTGACTTGTCTATGCCTCTGTCTGCCTCTCTCACTCCCTCTCTTGTGGATGTGGAGACCTACACCTGCTTTGCTTAGGCAGCAGCATGTGTATTTTAGGTGATGCTCATGATCAGCTGATGGCTTCTGCATGAATTGCAGTGTTCCCCTAGCTGATTGCATGTGGAACAGCTGTGGTAACATTCCCATAACCAATTGCATGGAAACACACTCCAATATCTAGGAACATCATGTTGGTGTTGGGCATTTTCATTCACTGTGAGCAGGAACTCGATCTGTTGTTTGGCAAACAGCATCTCAGATGGATTAGGGATTTACCTCTAACAATATACACTGTACAAGCAGGGGAACACACATGAGGGGGTGTGTCTGACCTGACTACAGACTGTAAGTGCTGCTATACTGCATTTGGAGTAATGTTGGTTTAACAGTGTGTATGTGGATATGGCTGTCCTACATGTTTTAATACTTGCCATGTCAGTTCTATGTTTATGAAGAATCCCTATCTGTAGGGTCATCTGCAGACTGGGCAGTGTGTGGTGCCTTTTTTCATGTGTTACCCACAGAGCATCTATCTGTGAACTGCAGAAGGTAGTGTGAGGGTTGTGGTCTGTAGATGGTGAAAGCCGTGATAGTTACTGACTTCATATCCCTCATAGGACATATGTTGCAACAAACCCTGTTACAACAGTAAATGTATGAGGTTATCACAGCAACATGTCAATATTGGCCCTGTGTATGTGCTTCCAGCCACAACTCTGTCAATCTTTGTACATATGCATTAAGAGGTGCATATGTGCTGTACACCAAAATTAGTGTCATCATATCTTATAGCAAACCAGTGAGATATCAGACTGCTACACATGTTATGTACAGTAGGGGTTATATTTGATGACATAACCTGGACATTCTGTGGTTATTTGTTCAGTACTGAGGTCTGTGTATGTATGGTAAATGTCAGTGTGTGAATTGTTAATATGTACTTTGGCCTGTGTACAAACTGTGGTAGATGTCATTGTTCTAGGTCCCGTCCTATCTGATGTTGCATGCTGCTCCACTGTATGATACCGTATTGGCTTACATGTTTGTAGGACCATACACAGACATGTCCCATACCACAGACAGGTATCAGACCACACTGTGTAGTGGCCCAGTATATGTAGGGTTAGTGTGTGAGTGGCACATATGAGGATGGTGTTGAACAAATAGTCCATATACTGTAATATTATGCTAGCTTACTATATGTGGCTATGGCTGTGTTCACATTGGTTGTGGTTATGCACTTTCACACAGGTGTATCTTACCCTGTGCTGTGACATGCATGTAGAACCTGCTATATATGCAGGTACATGTGCATTCCCCCATAGGATATGTGGGCCAGTGTTGAGCCAGTCTGCCTGTAGCCTGCACAGTGCTTTGTTACATGCCTAGCAGCTTAGTGTACTTATCCAATAAGATGTCATGTCCAGATACTTGCCAGATGTACTGCTGCTGGGCCTCCCTTAACAGTCATGTAATTTAGACAGAGCAGTGGGATGCTGTACAGATGTATGTCAATGTCTAGTGGGTAGTATGTGGCCATGCCCCATACCAGCAGTTATTATGTGTCAGGACAGACAGGGGTGTGTGAATGCATAACCTATGGGGGCAAATGTATACCAGTCGTTATGTGTTATACCCATCTACATGGCTGTTAACATCAATATTGTCAGGCTTGGTCCACATGCTTTGCACTAAGGCATTCTGTGCATACATCTGGATTGTATAGAGTCTGTCAGAATGTCCACATATATTGGCCAGTATCTCTGCTGTAGTTGACAGGATCATTACGTACTGGCACCGGTACTGTACTATGATGTCCTTAGGATGTCTGTCAGTAGGCAATGGTGCACATGTGAAAAGCAGATGTGACCACCCACACACAACGCATCTGTGAAGACAATCCCTATTACAGTAGCAATAGTCAACTAATATACCTGCTATACATACCTGACATCCCCTTACACTATGAAGTTGGGACTAGATTGGTGAGATAAGGCTACACTCCATGTTCAGGACATATGGTGAAAATATATGTACATATAATTATCCAGATATCTATATATATCTAATTATACATATACATATCGACATATATAGATGGTTATGTATATGTACATAGATATACATATACACACACAGATATATACATATACAGAGCAATATATGTCTACACATATACAGATAGTGATACATATGCACATATACGTATGGATATCTGCAGATATATTGACAGTATTAGGTATATCAGAATAGATATTTATGCACATATAGTTATAGATATCTACATATATACCATCATAACTAGGCATATCTGTACACATGGGATGTGCATACATATATAGCTATATATCTATATATACGCATACCTATTTATACACATATATATATATATATATATATATATATATATATATATATATATATATATATATATATACACGTATGTACATACAAAGAGATGTACACATGGCCATATATATGTAGCACAATACAGATGTGTATACAGACATATCTATGAGTATACATGTGTATCTACATGTAGACATATATAGACCTATTATATGTATACAATTATATTCCTGTCATGAGTAAACATCACGGTTGTGTATACCCTCCCACATGTATCTCACTGTATGTACCTAGTGCACATTATGATAAAACAACATATGTGATGCAACAGTCATATTAATAACAATGACTACACAAGTTAGGAACTACAGGCAAATGTTCAATACTACTCAATATGTGTATTGGCAGCTATATTGGTAAAACAACAGCAGTCTTCACAGTGGTCAAGGCATAGTGGTTAAGTGTTGTGACTTCAGTGTAAAGGGTCCAGGGTGCAAGGGCTGTTCATTTTGTTGCTGGGCAGGACAAGGGCTTTCAGATACAGAGTGGTTAAGGCAGTTTGGAGCAGCTGTTAGCAGGTTTGTGTGTGTTTGCTCGAAGCTAAGTGGTGCTAAGCTATGGGTAAATGTGCAAGCACTTACACAGTGAAGGCAGCGCTTACCAGTGCGCATATCAGCTTAGCTGGTATATTGCAGCAATGTTGATACTTGCTAAGCATAGCTTAGCCCTCATAACCAGGACACACAACCCAGTCTGATAGCCTGTAATAAGTGTATGTAATGCCATGTACAATATATGCACCTATGAGCTGTCATTACAGTAGCAAGGGGTATGAGTGTCACGTGAGGGACACAGACACATATGAGGCCTGTACAGCAGTGTTATCCATGTGAATGTGTTACATACAGGTGTAGTAGCCCAGGGTATGTGCTATCACACTGGCATGTAGTGTATCATGGCAGTACTACTGTTGACAGTGCTAACCCAGGCAAGAGCAGAGTGCTTAATGTAGTACTGACAACAGGCATACCAGCGAACATGGCTGGACACCAAGGCCTCCCTGTTGCATCCCTGGTGTGTGAGCTGTGTCACAGTATTTACCCCTTACTGGTCTGTCAATGCACTCATGCTACTGCATAGCTACCTGCCAAGCTGATGACTGTCAGTCCCTGTACAGATGTGCAGATGGCCGGTATCCATCTGAGATATATACAGCCAACCTACGCTTGATTGACGCCCTACTACTCATGTGGCATGTGCATGAGATGCATATCCCTGTAGTACCAATGTTGGGGTATACTATGGGTTGTATCGCAGTCATGGCCAATGTGTGATGGTGGGTATTGCATAGTGTCATCATGGGTTTCAGGGAGTACAATATCCAGCGGGGGATGTGGGTGCTGTGTACACTGTTATTACACCAAGGTACACCAAGTATATGTCCCATTTACCACATTATGGTTACACTGTCACCATCAATCATACAGGTAACTTTTACCACAATCCAAGCCAGTTATGCAGGTGATGTGTGCAGCCTACCTGTAACACATTGGAGACATGGTCAAGTTAGTTAGCAGCGATAAGCCCTGGTATCTCAGATATGTGTCTGGCTGTTATGTGTCTGTAAATGTGTATATGATGGTATGTCACACTACATTTCATCCAAATACACCCATTACATTCCCCATTAGCATACTGTACATGTCGAGGGATGTTCTGCATGTACCATGCAACCTGGGACACACCTGGCACTAAACGCTGTGTGATATGTGCAATGTAAGCCACACACGTCAGTATCATGACATAGCTAGGTAGGGGTCAAGTCCCAGTGTTGGTGAGTAACAGTGTGCGTGTATGTGGATGGGTCTACTTCAGGTTGCAGGGTATACATGCCTCAGCAGGCTACTGTCCATGTGGCACAGGCAATAACTGGTTTAATAACCTGTGAAATGTGTTCAACTGTACCCCAGATATGTCACAGCCATGGTGTTAGCACAGTGACATACCACATTATGGAATATGACTGCAGACCATCCTCGGGCTGACACATGTACTCCTACAACACAAATGGATAACATTATAAGGACTGCAATCAACCAGTATTACTAACAGCTATAATGCATCATTTCTGGATGGCTACACTACCTGCCAAATATGCCTCACACTCTAGTCCCTACAATATGTTACACTGTAGTACTGTGGTACACTGTTGTACAGTCACCGTGTGCATCAGAACCATATCAGCCAGTCCCTGCATCGATGGTATGGATGACAGGGATGGGGCACAGGTATCATCATATGCATGGGGCATCCTAGTGCTGACACATGTACACCTACAATACAATTGGATAACATTATAGAGACCACAACCAACCAGTGTTACTAATAGCTATAAGGCATTATTGTTGTATGGCTACACTACCTGCCAAATATGCATCACACTCTACTCCCTACAACATGTTACACTGCAGCACTGTGTTACAATGTTGTACAGTCGTTGTGTACATCAGAATTATATCAGCCTGCCCCTGCATTGATTGTATGGATGACAAGGATGGGGCACAGGTATCATCATATGCACAGGGTGTGGTGTTGGTTTGCCAGAGGCCGAGGTTGGGCCATACATTTGACACCATGTGTATGGGTGAGGGGTGTACTCTGGGGAGCTCTCCAAGGTGATGTGGTATGTGTAGGTATGGGGTTGCCATCGGTGTGTTTGCATAGTGTGTGGGTATGCATGCACATAGTTCTGCCATGTGGCTGCCCTACACAGGTTTTTATGGACAGCTGCCGACCATACTTGGCAGGGTGTGCAGTTCACTGCATCCGGCCATGGACATGTGGACTGTGCCCACCAGGGGTTCTGCGGGCATATCCAGGTACAGGACTAGATGTGCTACTCTCACCTGCTGATGACATTTGTCTGCTGGTACCAGGTCCCTCCTTGGACTGGCCAGGACCATGTGCATGTGGCCTGCTGTGGTGTGGTGTGGACAGCACATCCCCACACTGCCGGGGCTGCTACTACCACTACAGGAGCCCATTGGTGTCCTGGCACATCCACGTTGACTATCAGTTGTTGGCGTTGCTGGCCTACATCCACACAGAAGTCGCTGCACTGCCCCCACATGTTCAAGCATGGGCAGACCATGATTGATGAGGGCCATCATCTCACCAGACCATCTATCCATGAACTCAGTTAATCCATGGATAGCACCAGCCAGTTCACGGGCATTGTCATTTGAATGTGAGAGCAGCCCTCTGCAGCCTCAGGCCCTGTCTGTGGTAATGTTCTATACATACCTGCGCCACCATGACAGCCTGCAACATGCTTCTGCTGATATCAGCTATGTCGCCTCTGCCAGGGCATGATGTCCAGCGGCCGTACCTTGGGCACCCTGCGACATCTGCCTCTCTGGTGGCCTGCTAGACATCCAGCTATGCCTGCTGTGACTGGACACAGAAGGCATGGTTACCACACTTTCATGTGCACTGCCACTGAATGCCAGCTGTCCCTTCGCTAGGGCCACTGGTGATGGGGTGCGTATATGCACAGAAACTGTGTGTGGGGGTGGGGTGGCTAAATGGGGGATGTCAAATGTTGACGCAGTGTCAGCCCCTGACAACCCCACCTGTGTCTCAATGTTATTATCATCCTCATCATCATCATTGTCTGTATGGAAACCTACATCAGATTGCAAGCAGGAGGGACCCTGACCCACCTTGCCACCTGTGGGGGAAAACAATAAACGCACTTTAAAACCTGTACAGCATTGCCTACACACACACACACACACACACACACACACACACACACACACACACACACACACACACACACACACACACACACACACACACACACACACACACACACACACCCGTAATACCTACCTGTCCATGACTTTACAGACAGTCCCATGTATTTGTCCATGTGTTACCACATTCTGCATCACACTTGTTAACATACACACATTGATACCACTCATTAACATCACAATCCTCTAAATACCCACACAAGTGGCCACAACACATGGCCTGCTGCTACTTTACCTGCCTTACCTGTGTGTAGTGGATTTATATGGCCTCACTGCAGTAATTTGGTATGCACCTTTTGTATGCCTGAAAATTATGTGCATGGTCTTTATATGTATGGGTTACTATGTTGCATCCATAATATCTCCCACTGGTGTGTCATGTGTATGTAATACTCAGTACTTGCCAGATATGCTGCTCCATCAGCCCATCATGTGACAACTGTAATATTTGGATACACTCCATGGTATTGACTTGTACTTCCCGAATGCATCTGTATTGCTACATACGTGGGTTGTAGGTGACCTGTCTGCTGACTGCAATATTAAGTGTGTACCTGGAGTCTACCTTCCCTCTGGATGCTTGTTCCATGCTACAGACCATATTATACTATTTGTTATCCTGTGATTACACACATGACAGGTATTCCTGGTGTTTAATGTGGCAGTTCATGTCCATGTACTGCACAGTCCCAAAGGGAGGTACAGCCATATGAACACCCCACAATCACACATCTGCATACATGGCCACACACACACATGCACACACGTTACCAACATGAATCTACCTCCCTCCACTTCACCAGAGTGACCTTGCAGGGAAATTAACTAACCACCAGGATGCACAAACACACACACACACACACACACACACACACACACACACACACACACACACACACACACACACACACACACACACACACACACACACACACACACACATACATATGAGGTTGCAAAATGATAGTACACACAGTCCCCCTATTACCCATCTGCCAACATGCAGAACATATTGTACAGAACAGCATGCAGTTCAGCTATAGTCAATCCATGCTAGCAGCAGTATACATGTGTGCAATGCATGTGCTGTGTCACTAGGTGATGCCCCTTCCCCTGGATACCACTGCACCAATGTACACAGAATTGCTGTGCACCTGTTCTGCTCCCTGCCATGTACTGTGCACCACAACTCACAGGTGTACAACCCATTGCGGAATGTGTAGTACTTTGTCAGTTATGCCAGTTTTACTTCTCACAGCCCCTATGTTTTTCAGCAACACATATCTGGGATGATATGTGGACAGCTGTCATTGGTGAATGCCTGATGCCTGATTTACAGCTGTCAGCATCAACAGACCATGTATGACCACTGCAATACTCTTGCACTGACAACCATCAGAGCATACTGTGGCTATGGGGAGTATACACACCTTTATTGATTTTACACACACATCCTTGATCTGCCATGGGACCACATCACTGCATATCTTAGCAGTACACAAGCCCGGTATGTGACATATGTCATGTAGTTTCACATGCAGTGTCTACAGATTGTGTTAGGTGTGCGGCTGCTGACCGCAATGCATACACACCATGTGGGCATATGTGTGCACACCCTTATCATGATGGTTTATCACACCTCTTGTTGTCTGTACTACAGCAGTCACTGCTCCTGGCAGGGGTATACCAGTGTGGGCCATATACATTGCCAGTGTATGTTCAGTCTGCCCTACACATGTCCCCCTATTCTGCAGGATTGCAAGGTCTACTCATGTGCACATCCCATTGCGCACTGGTGTGTCATGCTGAGACCTCCCCCTTCAGCTTTTATGCAGATGCATGAGAAGTAAGCCCTACACATGTGTGCCACTTTGTAGTGTTCCATACACTGAACACTACATGTTACAGCCTAGACCCACCTGATAATGTGGAGTACTGTAATGCCTTATGCCATACTGTATCTCTGCAGCAGGTGCCATTGTCCTACATGTATATACACTGGTGTTGCACTGTATATTGGGTGTTGTTCAGAACATGTCACTACTGTAGGCCATGTCTACCACCAGTACGTTACTCCCTATGGACACATTCTGCAATGACAGGATGTTAGTTATTATGCAGGTGTCTGACATACCCTTCAAATGCTCCATCATGGTCACCCCTGTGAGACCATGCATTTCACAGCAACAATACATGCACATGTACAGCATGCATTCAGGGTAGGTGTGTTAGATGTGTGCATGGAATATACCATCACCATTACATGCCCCATGTGTTGGCAAGCATCTACATAAAACATACTCACCAGCTACAAGCTGCTGCCTTGTTGTTATCCTGGAGGGACTTACATAAGAAGGTGAGAGATGAAATGTCAGTGGCCACACCTGTGGCAGGGCTACAGGCTGGGTACAGTATTGCCATACATCAACGGGACATTCCCACAATACTACCACATCTGGACATCTGTTTATCACTACAATGCAGCAACATAATATATCTATGACATGTGAGATATGCATGATCTTCCTGTACCAATGCAGATATTTACACAACAGTGATCTACTGATGTACCCTGTGTCCTTACCTGCATGGTCCTTGGCTGGTGTGTGGGTGACACCCACCTCCATGAAGGAGTCCACTGGTTGTTGGCTGTCCAGATGGGCAGGTGCCATGAGGCTTGCCAGAATCTCCTCCACACGTGCCAGGGGGATGGATGGCAAGCCCCCTCCATGATGAGGTGACCCACCCCCAGACTGCAGCAGCACGCCAACATGCATTGTGAAGCAGGTCAGTACAATAATGCAGGACCTGCTCATAATTGCAGTTGTGCAGTCCGACATCATTGACCCTTGTGGACTAGGTCATTCTACAGGGCGGTCCACTCCTGCTGCTCATGTGCACGCCTTCCAAACTGCAGTGGTAATGCTGAATCATGTGTGCTATCAACATTTCATTCTCTGCATTGGAATAGGTGGACAACCATGCATGTGCCATCTTGTCTGAAAGACATAAAGATGGGACAGTTCTGAGCAACTCATACGGCAAGGTTACCACAGTTTGTAATACACATCTCTCTCATCCCTCCCACTATATCAGCTTCAACAGACTGTACACACAACTCATTAGGTATGGCAATAGCTTAACTACCAGTTGGACAGATATTGTATTGTACCACACCTTCTGCTATGCCACTGTAGCCATGTCACCTGTGTAGACACTATCATTGCTGGCCTGTTACAGACTATTCACCTGCATGCAATTGTCAGGGCCACTATGGTTACATATATGCCAGTGGTATGGCTGATCTGAGATTGCTGCACATCTGACAGTCACTTTCAGACAGTCACAGACACTTTTAAAAAACAATTTTGTTTATACTTTTAATGGGGGCTCAGATGTTATTGAAAGCACTATCAACACTTTTTGGTCTATTTTAGCGTTAAATGAAGACATCCATCAGTTTTTACCTGACAATGTAAGCTACATCAGGAAGAGGGACACTAACCTTAAAGGGTTATTTGAATGTAGAAAAGACAACAAAAATTTCAGAAACACAAGAAAATTGGGCACACAAAAATGTGGGGCCTGCAACCAATGTAGTTACATAATAGAAAAGGAATGTTATTATTTAGCTGCTAGAAAGACATGTCTATACCCCTATGACAGATACACTTGTACTACCAAAGGGGTAGTATATCTGGGGGTCTGTCTGTCCTGTGACAGTTTTTATATAGGGAAGACAGTGGCCATCCTGGCCTTAACGATAGTATTAGCTTGAATAGTGTATTAAAAATAAATAGAGATAAATTACATTAACCATATTAGCTGAAGACATCCACAGACTTAATATATGGTTCTCCTCTTCCATCATTATTACCTCTCACCTTACAGAGATTTGGCTTTACTTCTCTTTTGCAAATAGACACTGCCTATATTCTAAGCTTTGTTTTCCTGACACTTGTTATAGAAGTTCTTATTATATAGAAAGAAAGAGCTATAGAGAGCTTGTTTAAACAAGCTAAGAATATTTAAACAATGTTTGGTTTCTGACTTCTTTCACAATGTAAAATACTTTTTAACATATAAAAATGAACACAAAACATTTTTATTTTGTGTATATATTTTTAAGAAGAATTTTTATGATACTACTGAGAGCATATACATGTTCCTACTGGGCAGATTTTAAAATATTTATGTCAGTATATATTTATGTTAATTTTGGAATTAGTATTTTTTTAAGAATCATTCAGACTTTTAAACTGCATTTTTAACAAGCAGAAGTTCTGTTAATTAATGTAATTAGCAAGTGCTGCAAATATCACATGACTAAATACTTTTAGTATATAAAGGACAGAAAGCATTCATTTAATTCAACTTGATAAAGCCTGGTACAACCAGGCGAAAGCGCTTGTTTGGAGAGTTCTGTTGTCTGTTAAAATAAAGGATTTAACCTGCTGTTGGAACTACGACTGTTGCTGTTCTTGAGTTACTTCGAAGTGCACTAGAGCCATTCATTTCGTAATTATACTGGCTAGCTGAACCACGCTGTTTTCCTGCTTTTGGAAATAAGTTTTTATCTGTTTTTTTACTTGGCTTTGTTTGTTGTTTGCTACATTTTTTCAATGGCGGAAGATCCAGCTGGTTCAAACTTCCCTAACACGCCATTATTGCTCAGGGAGGAACAAGAAGATTCCCCAGTCACCAGGCAAGAATTTAACATATTGCTAGCTATGATGATGCACATTAGCAGCTTGCTAACTGCAGCCAAACCTGACTGTTCTTCATCGTTGCCGGGAAACCAGCAACAAAGACAAACTAAAGGAAAAGTACACACATGAACTCAGGAGCGAATGGCGGTGAGAACGTTGCTTCCAGCTTATTAACGGCTGTTAATAACTATGCTGAACAAGACCAGCAATCTAGACACGACCAAAGGGATGGTTGTAATGATACTACATTAAATGCAAACCAAAACGCATTTAATTTTAGAGCGTGGACAGAACAGCAATACATATTTAAGCAAGGTACTGGACATAAACAATTTGAGAGAATGGACACTGATTTTGAAATGCTTAGTAATAAACTGTATGCTTATAAAAATACACAATTAGAAATGAATTATTTAAATGAATGTATCAATGTGCAGCGAGTGCCAAAAGGGCTCCGCTGCTTCAAGTTTCCAAATAATGCTACAGTTGGTTCAACTTTACATTGCCAATTGATAGATTTATTTGACAAGACAGGGCTTGAGATTTTGAATTTAATGACCCAAGATTATCAGAGAAAAGCTGATATTTTACTGAATGAATTGACTTCTTTAAATGAAAACATTGTGAACCATAGGAATTTTTTAAGTTTCAAAAAGAAATACGATAATGTATTTAAAGAAGTGGACCAGCATTGTCTTAAAGTTATAGAACACAAAGCAAGGAAGCTAGACAGGGATTTGATGGAGTACAAAGAGGGTAGGGCATACCCAATACCAAGGAATAACAGATCTAGTCACATAGAGAAAGATAATAATAATTTTGGAGATAGCTCACAAGAGGGAACAGCCACATCCGGGAATGAACCCCTGAGAAGGAGTGAGCGGTAAGCAAATAAAGACACTAGTAACCAATCTCAGGTTTTTCAATACCCCCAGGGCAGACCGATGGGGAGGAATCAAATGTATCCACAGCAAGGTTGGAACAGGGGGCGCAGATAGGTGAAGAGAATTTATTTGCTATGTTAGAGCATTTAGGAGAATCGCACAGACATAAATGGTTGTCAGATCTCTAGTGAAACCAATTTTAAGATTTATAACTACACAGATGCCAGCATTACTCCTGAATTTTTCAGCTATTTACCAAAGGGCTGCATTTTGTTCCTACACAACCTATGGACATTTCCAAAACTTTAATTGAATTTAAATTATTTGTCATGAAGTTGAACCTAGCTATTTACTTTAAAGGTCAAGAGAGATTAGAGGACACACTCAGCAGACGAAGTACTTTCAACCCCCCCCCCACACACCCCATCTTGAAAGTATTTGAAAAATTAGTGGAAAATGCACTCAGGGAGAGAATTAACACTCAGGATAAAAAAACTAAAAACAACTTGGATTCCCATTTACTCCAACTTATTGAACATATTAAGAAAGAAAATATCAGAGTGATGAGACCCGACAAGGGTGGAGGGGTAGTCCTTATGTATAATTCTGAATACGAGACTTACATACACAACATCCTGCAAGATGGAGAAACTTATGAGCTAATTTCAAGAAATGAATATAACCTAGCCACTTCCAAGATACATTACACACTTAAAGACTACCTCAACCAGGGGGGCATTAATGAAAAACTTTACAACTTTCTCTCTGTACCTAAACCGAAAATCCCAGTTATGTTCGGGATACCTAAGGTACATAAGGGCTTAGCACCCCTGAAATTCAGACCCATTGTAGCAGGAGCAGGGAGCATCACGGAGCCGATAGGCATATTTATAGATCAGAATTTGAAACATCTTATTTCAACTATTACTTACATCTGTAAAGACTCATGGGAATTTATAGGCAACATTACATCCAACCTGTTTGACCCTGACCTTTCATTAGTCACTATAGACGTTATAGAATTGTTCCCTAGCATACCACACAGTACAGGTCTGGACTGGTTCAACGAAATTTTGGCCACTGAATCTGGGCTGACAGGAAGCTTAATTAATTTAATAGTTGAGTTCATGGAAACTGTATTATTAAACAACTATATTTACTTTAACGGGGAAATTTTCCAACAGAAGAAAGGGGTGGCTATGGGTGCCTCATGTGCTTCGTCTTATGCTAACATTGTCCTGTATAGATGGGAGAAGGCCTTTATCCATACCACAAAATGGAAGGAACACATTATATTGTATAAATGTTATTTAGATGATATATGCATTTTATGGAAGGGCAACAAGGAAGAGTTTGGAGAATTTTTTAACTATTTGAATGCAACTACTACATTTTTGTCCTTCACACATGAAATCAGTGATTGCTCTTTACATTATTTAGATGTATTGTTGAGTAAGAACACCACAGCAGGTTGCTTTCAAACAAGTATTTATAGAAAAAAGACACACTCTAACACCTTCCTGCATTATGACAGTGGACACCCCCATTACACAAAGAGAGGCATAGTAAAGGGGCAATTTATAAGAGCCTCAAGAATGTCTAGTACAAATGAATTATTTTTGCAAGAGATTAACATACTAGAGGACATGTTCCTGCAAAGAGGATATCCCCACACTTTATTAAAAGCACTAGCATTAGAGGTAGTAAACAAAAGAGATTCCCTGTATCCCCCTTTATTGGGAAAAGGAATAGTTACAAAGCAACCCAACAATGAACAGAGTAATTCACTTTTAAAAAACAATTTTGTTTATACTTTTAATGGGGGCTCAGATGTTATTGAAAGCACTATCAACACTTTTTGGCCTATTTTAGCGTTAAATGAAGACATCCATCAGTTTTTACCTGACAATGAAAGCTACACCAGGAAGAGGGACACTAACCTTAAAGGGTTATTTGAATGTAGAAAAGACAACAAAAATTTCAGAAACACAAGAAAATTGGGCACACAAAAATGTGGGGCCTGCAACCAATGTAGTTACATAATAGAAAAGGAGCGTTATTATTTAGCTGCTAGAAAGACATGCCTATACCCCTATGACAGATACACTTGTACTACCAAAGGGGTAGTATATCTGGGGGTCTGTCTGTCCTGTGACAGTTTTTATATAGGGAAGACAGAGAATGCTCAAAAGACGCATTTATGAGCACCTCAATGACATCGAAAGAAAAAGGGAGACAAATGCATTTTATAAACATTTTTTAAATTGCCCTAACATGCAGCTAAAATTTCTGGTAATTGAACAGGTCAAGCAGGACGCCAGGGGTGAGGATTGGGAATCTCGCCTAGAAAATCGCGAACTAATTTGGCAGATTAAGTTAAATGCCACCCACCATCCTGGCCTTAATGATAGTATTAGCTTGAAGAGTGTATTAAAAATAAATAGAGATAAATTACATTAACCATATTAGCTGAAGACATCCACAGACTTAATATATGGTTCTCCTCTTCCATCATTATTACCTCTCACCTTACAGAGATTTGGCTTTACTTCTCTTTTGCAAATAGACACTGCCTATATTCTAAGCTTTGTTTTCCTGACACTTGTTATAGAAGTTCTAATTATATAGAAAGGAAGAGCTATAGAGAGCTTGTTTAAACAAGCTAAGAATATTTAAACAATGTTTGGTTTCTGACTTCTTTCACAATGTAAAATACTTTTTAACATATAAAAATGAACACAAAACATTTGTATTTTGTGTATATATTTTAAGAAGAATTTTTATGATACTACTGAGAGCATATACATGTTCCTACTGGGCAGATTTTAAAATATTTATGTCAGTATATATTTATGTTAATTTTGGAATTAGTATTTTTTTAAGAATCATTCAGACTTTTAAACTGCATTTTTAACAAGCAGAAGTTCTGTTAATTAATGTAATTAGCAAGTGCTGCAAATATCACATGACTAAATACTTTTAGTATATAAAGGACAGAAAGCATTCATTTAATTCAACTTGATAAAGCCTGGTACAACCAGGCTAAAGCTTGTTTGGAGAGTTCTGTTGTCTGTTAAAATAAAGGATTTAACCTGCTGTTGGAACTACGACTGTTGCTGTTCTTGAGTTACTTCGAAGTGCACTAGAGCCATTCATTTCGTAATTATACTGGCTAGCTGAACCACGCTGTTTTCCTGCTTTTGGAAATAAGTTTTTATCTGTTTTTTTACTTGGCTTTGTTTGTTGTTTGCTACATTTTTTCAATGGCGGAAGATCCAGCTGGTTCAAACTTCCCTAACACGCCATTATTGCTCAGGGAGGAACAAGAAGATTCCCCAGTCACCAGGCAAGAATTTAACATATTGCTAGCTATGATGATGCACATTAGCAGCTTGCTAACTGCAGCCAAACCTGACTGTTCTTCATCGTTGCCGGGAAACCAGCAACAAAGACAAACTAAAGGAAAAGTACACACGTGAACTCAGGAGCGAATGGCGGTGAGAACGTTGCTTCCAGCTTATTAACGGCTGTTAATAACTATGCTGAACAAGACCAGCAATCTAGACACGACCAAAGGGATGGTTGTAATGATACTACATTAAATGCAAACCAAAACGCATTTAATTTTAGAGCGTGGACAGAACAACAATACGTATTTAAGCAAGGTACTGGACATAAACAATTTGAGAGAATGGACACTGATTTTGAAATGCTTAGTAATAAACTGTATGCTTATAAAAATACACAATTAGAAATGAATTATTTAAATGAATGTATCAATGTGCAGCGAGTGCCAAAAGGGCTCCGCTGCTTCAAGTTTCCAAATAATGCTACAGTTGGTTCAACTTTACATTGCCAATTGATAGATTTATTTGACAAGACAGGGCTTGAGATTTTGAATTTAATGACCCAAGATTATCAGAGAAAAGCTGATATTTTACTGAATGAATTGACTTCTTTAAATGAAAACATTGTGAACCATAGGAATTTTTTAAGTTTCAAAGAGAAATACGATAATGTATTTAAAGAAGTGGACCAGCATTGTCTTAAAGTTATAGAACACAAAGCAAGGAAGCTAGACAGGGATTTGATGGAGTACAAAGAGGGTAGGGCATACCCAATACCAAGGAATAACAGATCTAGTCACATAGAGAAAGATAATAATAATTTTGGAGATAGCTCACAAGAGGGAACAGCCACATCCGGGAATGAACCCCTGAGAAGGAGTGAGCGGTAAGCAAATAAAGACACTAGTAACCAATCTCAGGTTTTTCAATACCCCCAGGGCAGACCGATGGGGAGGAATCAAATGTATCCACAGCAAGGTTGGAACAGGGGGCGCAGATAGGTGAAGAGAATTTATTTGCTATGTTAGAGCATTTAGGAGAATCGCACACAGACATAAATGGTTGTCAGATCTCTAGTGAAACCAATTTTAAGATTTATAACTACACAGATGCCAGCATTACTCCTGAATTTTTCAGCTATTTACCAAAGGGCTGCATTTTGTTCCTACACAACCTATGGACATTTCCAAAACTTTAATTGAATTTAAATTATTTGTCATGAAGTTGAACCTAGCTATTTACTTTAAAGGTCAAGAGAGATTAGAGGACACACTCAGCAGACGAAGTACTTTCAACCCCCCCCCCCACACACCCCATCTTGAAAGTATTTGAAAAATTAGTGGAAAATGCACTCAGGGAGAGAATTAACACTCAGGATAAAAAAACTAAAAACAACTTGGATTCCCATTTACTCCAACTTATTGAACATATTAAGAAAGAAAATATCAGAGTGATGAGACCCGACAAGGGTGGAGGGGTAGTCCTTATGTATAATTCTGAATACGAGACTTACATACACAACATCCTGCAAGATGGAGAAACTTATGAGCTAATTTCAAGAAATGAATATAACCTAGCCACTTCCAAGATACATTACACACTTAAAGACTACCTCAACCAGGGGGGCATTAATGAAAAACTTTACAACTTTCTCTCTGTACCTAAACCGAAAATCCCAGTTATGTTCGGGATACCTAAGGTACATAAGGGCTTAGCACCCTGAAATTCAGACCCATTGTAGCAGGAGCAGGGAGCATCACGGAGCCGATAGGCATATTTATAGATCAGAATTTGAAACATCTTATTTCAACTATTACTTACATCTGTAAAGACTCATGGGAATTTATAGGCAACATTACATCCAACCTGTTTGACCCTGACCTTTCATTAGTCACTATAGACGTTATAGAATTGTTCCTAGCATACCACACAGTACAGGTCTGGACTGGTTCAACGAAATTTTGGCCACTGAATCTGGGCTGACAGGAAGCTTAATTAATTTAATAGTTGAGTTCATGGAAACTGTATTATTAAACAACTATATTTACTTTAACGGGGAAATTTTCCAACAGAAGAAAGGGGTGGCTATGGGTGCCTCATGTGCTTCGTCTTATGCTAACATTGTCCTGTATAGATGGGAGAAGGCCTTTATCCATACCACAAAATGGAAGGAACACATTATATTGTATAAACGTTATTTAGATGATATATGCATTTTATGGAAGGGCAACAAGGAAGAGTTTGGAGAATTTTTTAACTATTTGAATGCAACTACTACATTTTTGTCCTTCACACATGAAATCAGTGATTGCTCTTTACATTATTTAGATGTATTGTTGAGTAAGAACACCACAGCAGGTTGCTTTCAAACAAGTATTTATAGAAAAAAGACACACTCTAACACCTTCCTGCATTATGACAGTGGACACCCCCATTACACAAAGAGAGGCATAGTAAAGGGGCAATTTATAAGAGCCTCAAGAATGTCTAGTACAAATGAATTATTTTTGCAAGAGATTAACATACTAGAGGACATGTTCCTGCAAAGAGGATATCCCACACTTTATTAAAAGCACTAGCATTAGAGGTAGTAAACAAAAGAGATTCCCTGTATCCCCCTTTATTGGGAAAAGGAATAGTTACAAAGCAACCCAACAATGAACAGAGTAATTCACTTTTAAAAAACAATTTTGTTTATACTTTTAATGGGGGCTCAGATGTTATTGAAAGCACTATCAACACTTTTTGGCCTATTTTAGAGTTAAATGAAGACATCCATCAGTTTTTACCTGACAATGAAAGCTACACCAGGAAGAGGGACACTAACCTTAAAGGGTTATTTGAATGTAGAAAAGACAACAAAAATTTCAGAAACACAAGAAAATTGGGCACACAAAAATGTGGGGCCTGCAACCAATGTAGTTACATAATAGAAAAGGAGCGTTATTATTTAGCTGCTAGAAAGACATGTCTATACCCCTATGACAGATACACTTGTACTACCAAAGGGGTAGTATATCTGGGGGGCTGTCTGTCCTGTGACAGTTTTTATATAGGGAAGACAGAGAGAATGCTCAAAAGACGCATTTATGAGCACCTCAATGACATCGAAAGAAAAAGGGAGACAAATGCATTTTATAAACATTTTTTAAATTGCCCTAACATGCAGCTAAAATTTCTGGTAATTGAACAGGTCAAGCAGGACGCCAGGGGTGAGGATTGGGAATCTCGCCTAGAAAATCGCGAACTAATTTGGCAGATTAAGTTAAATGCCACCCACCATCCTGGCCTTAATGATAGTATTAGCTTGAAGAGTGTATTAAAAATAAATAGAGATAAATTACATTAACCATATTAGCTGAAGACATCCACAGACTTAATATATGGTTCTCCTCTTCCATCATTATTACCTCTCACCTTACAGAGATTTGGCTTTACTTCTCTTTTGCAAATAGACACTGCCTATATTCTAAGCTTTGTTTTCCTGACACTTGTTATAGAAGTTCTAATTATATAGAAAGGAAGAGCTATAGAGAGCTTGTTTAAACAAGCTAAGAATATTTAAACAATGTTTGGTTTCTGACTTCTTTCACAATGTAAAATACTTTTTAGCATATAAAAATGAACACAAAACAATTTTATTTTGTGTATATATTTTTAACAAGAATTTTTATGATACTACTGAGAGCATATACATGTTCCTACTGGGCAGATTTTAGAATATGTCAGTATATATTTATGTTAATTTTGGAATTAGTATTTTTTTAAGAATCATTCAGACTTTTAAACTGCATTTTTTAACAAGCAGAAGTTCTGTTAATTAATGTAATTAGCAAGTGCTGCAAATATCACATGACTAAATACTTTTAGTATATAAAGGACAGAAAGCATTCATTTAATTCAACTTGATAAAGCCTGGTACAACCAGGCAAAAGCGCTTGTTTGGAGAGTTCTGTTGTCTGTTAAAATAAAGGATTTAACCTGCTATTGGAACTACGACTGTTGCTGTTCTTGACTTACTTCGAAGTGCACTAGAGCCATTCATTTCGTAATTATACTGGCTAGCTGAACCACGCTGTTTTCCTGCTTTTGGAAATAAGTTTACATCTGACAGTCTGCATTATTGGGGATATCTATGCATGCTGTTGGACATGTATCGGGATTGTGTAGACTATTACTACCAAAATATGTTAAAGTACACATGAAAAATGAAAATCCTGCTGTAATAGTGTCACAGTCCCAATGATAAAGCATAGTAGCATGAACTGGAAATTGACTACAGAAAAGACTTTTATTGTAGACCATTAAATGATAAGTTAAGCACTTTCATCTGCAATGTGTAGACTTCTTCAGAACACTACATACTTCTGTCAGCTGGGTTATATACATTTCATAGACCAATCAGTGCAACATCTCAATAAGCTTGAATAAACATTTAAAGTGTACTCGATAAAATGAAACCTACATTTCAAATTAGTCTGCTTTTCTTATTCACAATATGTAATACATGAAATAAATGAATTTGTATATAAAAATAAAAACGTCACATTAAAAACATTTCATCATAATATTACATTAAGATATATATATTTATGTAACATTAAACTCTTGCTTCAAGAACAGGTTTAATGGAAATAAATTCATTAATACCTGGGTATACTGCTGCATTCAGTAATATCTGCCATTTGATCTCACTTTCACCCAATTTGATCCTAACATTCCCTCCCCTGTGGTTAACTTTAACTTGTTCCAAAATGGCAAATTTGAATAGGTCACAATTCGGGCTTGCTTCTAGGTGTCTGTACAGTGCATTTTTTGTATCCTTCTTCCTAATGCTGTAATAATGATCATGTATGTGGTTCCTAAGGCATTTATCCATTTTCCCTACATAGTAACTTGGGCACTTTGCACATTTTGCCAAATATATCATGTGCTGTGTCCTGCACTTACCCTTTTTGAACCTGACGATTCTGCTGTTGGAATTGCTAAGTAACAGGGTGCCATCTTCAAATATAGTGAAACATTGATTGCAATTCCCACACTTCTTTGTTCCACCTTGTGTCACCAAAGATTTGCTTCTATATGTTCTAAATTCAAACAACTTCTTCAAGTTTGAATTCATTTTATAGACAATGTGTGGCTTGTTCCCCAGTTTCCCCTGCACTCCTACATCGCTGTTCAAAATGTTCCAATTAGTTCCTATTATTCTTTGTATACCTCTTGTATGTGGACCATACTTTAGAATACAAGCCCGCTTATAATTAATACCACTTCTATTGTCATCAGTTGCCTCATTAGCGTTCACACAAGCGTTACCCTCATAACCTAATCCTACTCCTAACAGGGGTTTGTATTTTTTCCCCATTCCTTCTGGACATAATTACTAATGTCAGTTATTAAATGTCTTGGGTAACCACGTTTACTGAACATCTCACCAATAATTTTCAACTTTTTAACCATCTCAAGATAATTCGAAGTCATGCGTACAGCCTTAATGCATTGACCTTTAAATATACTCTGTTTTTGACTCATTGGATGACAGCTTGAAAATTCCAAATATGAATTACTAAAAGTGTCTTTCCTATAAATTTTTTATTCAAAACCTGCTGCAGTAGTATAAATAAATGTATCCAAATAAGAAATACCTATCTTACTGGCACTATAAGTAAATTTAAAGCAATCACTAATAGTATTTAAATCACATAAAAAAATATTAACTTTATCCATAGTATAAAAATATTGTCCAAATAGCGAACATAACAGCTGATGTATTAGAAAAATAAACTATTAAACACATATTCTTCTTCCCAATCCAATAATACTAGGTTAGCGTATATGGGGGCACAAGCGGCCTGTAATGTTCGCCTTCAAAGAAAATGAAATTGTAGTTTAATACTATATCCATGAATTCAAGAATAAGCAAAACCTTATCCCATGAGAGCTGTGCATACTTTTGAATACTTTTGCCGAATCTCATCATTCCTTCTTCTTTAGGGATACTAGAGAATAGATCAACTACGTCTATAGTTAGAAAAATCAAGTTAACATTCTATACATGTTCTATAACAGTGACACAATAACATCTATATGTTCTATTGGCCAGCAGATCCATCTCTCCACACCCATCTGCCCATGATACCTGGCCACATCACATGTGTGTCCCAACCTGGGGCCTCCTAATGTACTGTTACAGCAATACCATCAGGTGGAACCACCCAGGGGATGTTGTCCCCCTCCTCAGGGCACACACAGACATGTTCCTGTCCCCTGAGCTCAAGTCTAGGGTCTGTTCCATACTGGGCTCCACAGACACATGAGGGATGTGCTACATCAGTCTGAGGCACCTAGTACATATTCACAGGGTCAGCAAGCTCCTCCTGCTCAGCCTCCAGACCAGGCACTTTCAGGACGTGAACTGCTGTTGTGAGTAGCAGTGGGCGGGAGGCTTGTTCCCATTATGCCCATATTGGGGCCCATGGGGCATCCACATCACAAACCACACACACCATCCTCGGTATTTACCCACCACATGTGTCACATACCACCCCTGTAGAATGTCCTCTATATCTACCAATCCTGACCACCTCCACATGTGTACCTGCCATACTTTCCCATATTCCCGTTGCATACTGCACAGACGAGGGTAATGGGGTGCCAACAAGGGACTAACATGTGATATACCCATCCATGGTGCACACACTGCCAGCTGTAGATATCTGTGTGCATTGCTATGTGTGCTGCTGCCTCACACATAGCACACATCACTGTGGTAGTAATGTAGGGGACATGTTTTTATATACATACATGTTTGTGTGTGTGTTTGTATATATGTAGACGTGTGCATATAGGTATATATCTATATATGTGTAGATATATGTGATGTATATATGTGCACATGTATATGTCTACACATGGGTATATGTATATTTCTGGACATACATGCTGATATACATATATTATATATGTGACATATGTACACATATGGATACCTATATGTGGTGTACATTCAGACATTAGCTCCACAATCTCACAACACCTTCCTGCACATCTGCACTGTTCTGCCTTGCTACAACACAGACAGGTGCACAATATGGACACAGCCTGACATTAGGGAGGTATATGAAGGACCCAATTGCGGGTAACCCTATTACACACCTATGGAATACTGTCATGTTACATTACAGATTCACCTGAGTATCCTGCCAGTGGTGGCCCCCACATGTCCATCCCAATGGCATTACTTCCACCACAGCTATTGGCCACATAATATACATACTTCCCATTACACAACACACACTATGATGGCTTACATCTTGTCTGTCAGAGCTGACCTGCACAGTTAATGGCTATGGCCCACTACTCACAAGGCCAGGAACTATTTCCATAGCAGTTGTTCAGTTGAACTTCATCACAACCCCAGATGACACATATAACTCATTCCACATCATCTATCCCATAATGATGGACCAGGTAATACATTCTATTACATGTATATATACATCACATACCTATTGTGGGAATGATGTCTTGTTGAATGGCAGCTGGCTACATGTCTGTGACTTCAGCTTTTAATTTGAAGAGCTTTGTCTTTTTTTTCTTTTTTCTCTCTCTCTCTCTCTCTCTTCCTTTTTCTCCAGTAAATGGATTAAGCTGCTTTGAATAGATTGCAGCCTGGCTTTAGTAGGGGATGCACATGATCAAGTGATGGCCTCTGTACCAGTCAGTTTCCTCCACTTGTTAACTGCATGCAGCTTGCTGTGTAGTACTTCCAGTTACCACTGTCATGGCAACCACCTACTATACATCCCTACATCATGTGGGTGTGGTCCATTTACCTTTCCTGTGTGATGGACATTCTTCCTGTGTGTGGGCATCAGTGTTACAGACAGCAGGTAGCAATACCTCTTACAGGAGAACCAGCACACTCAGGCCAGCTACATATTTGAAGGAGGTTCCTGAACTACAGACAGAGTGTGAGAAGAGTTGTGTCATGCTTTATATAGCACTGGTGTTACAGGGTGTGCGTGTGTACATACTAGTTTACCTTGGAATGCAGACTGTCTGCATAGCTCTCAACTGTGGGCCTATCCTCTTGGTGGGCAGAGGTGTGGCTATCATGTTTTGTCTGTCCACCACACAAGTCCTGTGTCATATATTTCACTGGTAGTGTGCGTGTTGAGTGCTATCAGTACATGGCTACATACATTTGTGTTTCTATCCTCAATTCCTGGACTAAGGGTATGTTGCAGACTATCCTGTAACACCAGCAACTTGCTTAGTGTATGGCAACAGTTTTCCATATATGGGCCTGTGTTCCAGCCTCTGTCCTCCACCTACATACCAAGCTTTGCACATATGACGTGCTGTCAGGGGTTGTTCTGTAGTGGGCTGTGAGTATATCACACTGCCATTGCTGCCATCAGACCACTGCTGTCATATCCGCCACACATACGGTGGGGCTGGGGCCATATATGTGTGGGCTTCCCCAACACAATACATGTTTGCCCTGATGCACTCCAGAGGCCAATGTATGTAACAGTGGTATATGGCCCTGTATTATTGAGTCTTGGGGGGTGCACCATAAATAACTCAGGTTGTTACAAAATGTGAGGGCATCAGGGGTGAGCTGCCTTAATGTATCTGGATGTACAGTACCATACACTTCACCTATATTTACATTACTTACATAAATTGGGATAACGCAGGCCTACTGCCTCCTGCCATAAAGACTGTTCTGTTTGTCATTGTGCTTGTGATGGTGTCAGTTATGCCTTGCTATGTAACAGTTACATGCCATTTGGTCAACTGAAGTCTTTACCACCTAGTGATTTTGCACAGAGTGTAGATAGAGGCTGCAGGACTATAAACCTGCATTACTTACTGTTGATTGTTTGGTATCCTGTGGCCCAGTCTGTCTTTACTATTTTGCAAGTTGAAGGGCTTGGCCTGGACAGCAACAGTTGTGAAACTTTTCAGACTACTGTATCAGTATAACTGTTTCACAGTTGCATTACTCTGTTTATATGGATGTCAGTGACTGAACAGCTATATGACATGGCATATAGAACTGTAATAGTACACAAACAAAGGTTTTCCATTTCTACAAACTTGTGTGCAGTGTTTTTCTTATGACCTCTCTGTGGGTGTATGTTGCAGGCAAAGATTGTCATTAGTATGGGTGGCCCATACAGTGTCCAGTTGTGAAGGTGTTCACTGTAGGCATAGTGGCTGTTCCATATTGTATCACCTTCTACATATGTATCTTACTGTACATATATTTGTGTGTGTATGTGCAGTCACATCCATCTCTCTCTCTGTGTATATATATATATATATATATATATATATATATATATATATATATATCTATATATATATATATATATATATATATATATATATATATATGTATCTGCATATATGTGTCTGTGTATATATATCCTGGGGATGTTGATAGCTTCCACAGTTTACATCTCCTATGGGAGCCAGACTGTACTGCATGATATGTTACCAATACCAGCCTGACATCATAGAAGTGGGATGTAGTACTGTTAACATCATGTGCCCATGTCGTGTCAAATCCTGGTTATGGGAACTGAAACACTTAGTAGTGTATTGGAGGGTGGATGTGTTTGGCTGTGGGGGATATACCTATTCGTACAAGACATATATTGTCTGGGGCCTCTCAACCCAATTAATGGTGCATGTCGACATATATGTTTTCATTAATCTACCATTGCTATCTACAGATGTACAGCCATATATATATATATATATATATATATATATATATATATATATATATATATATATATACACACACACACATCTGCTTACATATATATAACTATGTCCATATATACCTACATAGATATATATCTGCATACATATATGTAACTTGCTGTGTATATATGTGGACATATAGGTGTAGACATATATATGCATCGAGGTAGGCATTTGCATGAATATATGTTCATATATATATAGATATATATATATATATATATATATATATATATATATTTCTAAATATGTATATATATTTATATTTATATATATATATATATATATATATATATATATATATATATTTATATATATATATATATATATATATATATATATATATACATATGATGTATCTGTTTGGATATTAATATATTTACACACACATACATCTAAATGTTGGAACACATTCTCTGTACTGTTGCATGACTGGGCTGGATGATATGTTTCTGAAAACATCAGAGTTTTATATATCTGGCATGGCTTAGTGGACAATCACTTTGTCTATGTTATGCAGGGACCTTGGTTCAAGCCTTGCAGAGGCTGTTTATTTTGTTGCCGGGCAGAACACAGGCCATTGGATACAGAGTGATTAAGGCACTTTAAAGCAGTTTTAAGCGGGTTTGCACCAGTTTGCGTGGAGGTAAACACTGCTAACTTCCGGTTACAGTGTCTTATACTCAGCTTCTAAATTGCTTAACCAGGCATTGCTTACTCCTGCGCAAACAGGCTTAAACCTGCTTACTGTTGCTTAAAAGTGCTTACTGCCGCTTACCCCCATGCTAATTTCTTGAAAAGAAAAGAAAAAGGGGTTGATAGGAAAGTGGTGAAAAAGGGGCACAAAGAGGGAAAGACAGTTGGGAAAATAGCCAGGGATGTGCAGGAAGGGTGTAGGGAAGGTCCATAGCTGCCCATTTTTTCTACAGCCACAGATGTGCATATACACTGAATTTGAAGGTAGATATGGACACTCAAACTCCTGGGAGAGGTGCGAGGACAACAATAAGTTGTGATGCCAATTAGACCACATTACATGTGTCCACGTGTGCGAAATGGACAGCTATGTATGGACCGAGATTTTTTTTTGTGGGAACAGATTGCCCTTTTTTTTTCAGGTCAGAGGGGGATGTTGGGGAGGGGTAGTAGGTATATTTGGTGAGGTAGGTTGCATATGTTAACAGACAAGACAAACAAGATGCATACAGGAGCAGTATATGACACATGTGGGGGTAAACGCCTTGATGGGGAGAGGTGTTGGGATATCAGAAGCCCACAAGCCCCCTAGTGGTAACAGTGGGACTAAAGTCCCCACCCATGGGCAGTCACCATTGCCCCTTCAAAGCCCTGAAGGTGACTGTGCTGGCAGCTGAGTCACATAGCCAGGACGACTCTCTAATTGCGACACACAGACCTCAAGCTGATGTAGAACATCACCAAGCTGCTCATTGATCGCTTTACACACCACAACCCTGAACTGGCAATGGATGACAGGTGCCTGTCCATGCCCACTCCCAGGGAGACGAGACCCATCCCCTGAGGCAGTTCCACCCAAAGGTGGTGCAGGACCAATGGACAGGGAGGTCTTGGGTTGGGCCTCAAACATGCTGGTGCCCAGTGCCATGGCCAGCTGAGGTGGGACAGGTGGGTCCACTGGGACTGGACTTCCCAAAATGCTATAGTGTTTAGATTTCATCATTTGTGGATTAGTAATAGTCAACACATTCCAGGGTTAGGTATAACAGCATGCACTGATATTCCCATTAACCCAGACACCAGATACGGAACAGTTGCATAGCAAACAGAACACATGCATATATGGGACCACAGTGGTAATAAGAACAGCATGCAGGTACATTGATGACACCATGCCACCAATGTTGGAATAATTCAATATAGCACATGTATGGGAACCATTAAAATATTTATCAAACAATTGGACATTATCAGAGTCATTACATACCATTTGGGGTGGGTATGTTGATTATTGTTGGAGATATGGTGGGGGGAGAGAAATATGTCAATTAACAACAAGTATATTCCTGTAGTCCACATTACTTTCCTAGTCAGTGCTTTTATCTATACCTTACAACTCTTACTACACTACCCTATAGCCTTTGTTTGGACAGTGATATGGCTGTCATCATCATTACACATGAACCAGATTTATCTGCAGTACACACCTCTTACCTGGTATACCTGTGGAGAGAATGTTTGTTAACACTAACTGTTTCTACACATACTCCTGGATTCTGGGTTGTTGTTTTGCACATCGCTATCCAACTCTTGCTGCACAGACTCTGGCCATGTGTTGACCACATGCTGGTGTACCGGGACATATCTAGAATATTGCCCTCTTCCACCTTTAGTGACCTAACACACATATACATGCTTTCCTACACAGTTATATTATGTAGCACAGTGTGGGTGACGGTGACCAGTAATACTTTATTATTCAGAGAAACTGCAACACTCACACTTCCCTACAATAACAGAGTGAACAGTACCAGTAGAGGTTATAATGGTCTGTATTTTTCAGCACAGTGTTCATATCCAACTTAGCTGTGGGAGCAATGTTTGATAGCACTACCTGACTGTTGCCACACAAAGTTCCAGATTACACATTAGTATTATGCACATACATCTCACTCTGTTACTGTACACACTCTGGTCACAGCTTGACAACATGGGAGTGTAGATAGGACATACCTGAAATATTACTCTCCTAACAGTTTGGGGGATTGCTACAGTGACAAGTGTGTTCTCATGATGTTTGACAATCGCTTGTATTCCCTGTTTGCTGGCTAAACATCTGGGATCAACCCACAGACTTACTAGGGGGATAGGCAGCAGATATGGGTCCATATACTTGACATTCTGGCCTCATCTATACAGTTATGGGGTATGAAACCGTATGCAGTCTAATTCCACTACCAGGATTCAAACCATGGCTGTGTCTGCTACAACTTAAACACTGTCCATCACAGTTGTGTCTGCTATATAGATATTGCTGTATATCTCCAGTCTGCTTTCTGTCTTATTAATCCCCTGTGCTTTTACATTCTGACCTAGTATTACAACACTCATATACAGATTTCCTAGGCCATTATATGTTGTAGGATAGTGTGGGCGACAGTGATGTGTAATACCTCATTATTCAGAACAACTGCATATTATTCTTGTATTTCTGGCCACAGTGTTGGTATCTGACAGACCTGTGGGAGGAATGTTTATTAGCACTTCCTGAATGTTCCCACACACAGTACCCGATCCCACGTTACTATTATGCACATACATCTCACTCTGTTACTGTACACACTCTGACCACAGCTTAACAAGTTGGGCAGTAAATGGGACATATGTGGCTTGTTAGTCACATAAGGTATTGGTGAGTTGCTTGTATGCCAGCTTTGTTCTCATAGCTGTGTGTCAATCAGTTGTATTTCCTGTTTGCTGCCTATATGTATGGGATCATCCCACTGATTTCCCAGAGGGACAGGTGGATAGGCAACATATTTAGGACACCTTAATTGACATTCTGGACATATCTGTACAGTTGTGGGGTATGATTCTATATGCAGACTACTTCCACTGGCAGGATTCGAACCGTGGCTGTGTGCTAAAAAAACAACAGTTCACATCTCAGGTGCATGTGCTATTTGGTTTTTGTTGTCTTAATTTTCCCTGTTTACTGTCTATGTGTCTCTCAGTTGTACTAAATGGCCTCTGGGGATTACACCTGTCATACAGGCATTCCTACACATTCAATATATAGTGCACTGTGTGGCTAACAGTGCTTAATGCTACAGTACTATTACATGATTGCATATCTACATTACTGTATGATACCAGGATATATACATGCAGTCCAGCAGTTAAACCTGTTTTGTCAGGTTATTACACTTTTATTGACTTACAAACAATATGAGACTCTTCCTGCCATATTCTCTAGTGTATGCAGTACTTGCCTTGAACAATACAGGTTTTATACAAGCAATTAATTTACTTCTACTTTTATTTTTATTTCCTATGACAGTAAATGCATGAGTATTACTGACCTGCCAGGCATTGCAATCACACCAGGTGACTGATGTGGGCCTCCTGGTTCGTGACCCGCTCCATTGCAGCTGTGGGGGACATAAGAGGAATATTTAGCCATACCTATCCATGATATACCTGAGCTGGCAATTATTACACACATACTGGTGTGATACTTACACAAATCTGGAACATCCCCTAACGCTCTAGCCTCTTGGAACCACTCCTCCAAGAAGTCCCCCTTATGCTGCTTCAGGTTGGCATGGGGGTGCCTGACCTGCTCACCAGTTTGGTGTAGGCTAGTGGCACTAGTGAGGTCACTGGCAAGATGGTCCCAGGCCTCCACCGTATATTGGGAGCTCTGGTTCTGGCCCCGCCGCAGTGTCTGAACATGGTCTTTAA
>NC_056727.1:1030059014-1030066514 GCF_019279795.1 Protopterus annectens | reverse complement strand
CCCATCATGACCTCAGCTGGTCTTTGAAAGGTACTTGTAGCTGATATTCTAAGGGCTACACATCATACCTCTTAACCTGGAAACATTAAAAATCTGGACAAGGCCCATGAAAAATAGGTACAAATCTGTATGCTGATTAACATTTAATTTGCATACATAATTACATAACCCCACCCACTCCAATGGAATTGTGGGATACCAACTTTCAAACCCAAACTGAAGAACAGACAACCAAAATATGGCACCAAAGTCCCCCTGCAGCCATTCCAATGTCCCATTAACTGGCTATTTTGCCCCATTTACCATAAACACTAGTGTGTGCATACTGCTTTACTTCTACAATGATTATTTTATTTATTTTTATTTATTTATTTATGTACATTTGTTGACCAGGAATGTCCGACTGGACGCAGGTCCATTTTCAGCAGAGGCCCGGGGCGAAATGCTCAACAAATTAAAATATTACAGACATAGTTACAGATGAAGAATCCTAGCAATTAAAATATTACAAACATAATTACAGATGAAGAACATAGTACATTCAGTAGATAACTAGCATCTGTTCTATCCATGAAGTCATAGCAGATATTAATTGTTACAATAAGAAGTTACTGCCATATAATAAGTAGATAGGCATGGAAGTATCAGAGCTTGCTGTAATTAAAGGTAGTTTGTGGGGTGGAAGAGAGGTAGTGGGTAGATGGAGTGGGAGAAGTTAGAAGGGAGAGTTACAAGGGCATAGCCAGCAAGTTTTTAGGTGCGTTTTAAATAAAGCTTTGAAGTGGGTGCATGATAGTAGAAAGGTTATTGTGAGGGGGGAGGGTGTTCCATAATTTGGCTATAGCGCTGGAGAATAGTGCTTCTCCAGCAGTGTTATTGGCTCTAGTAACCTGTAATTGATTTTTATTGCTGGATCATAGTGGTCTGGTGGTGACATAGGGATGGAGTAGATACTGGAGGGATGGGACCTTTAGAGGATGGTTAACCAGTTTGTAGGCGAGGGTGAGTTGATACCATTGAAGGAGGTGAGGGAACTCTAGCCAGCCTAGTTCAGTAAGTGAAAGACAGCGGTGACTGTGGTAGGATGCCCCGGTGGCGAATTTGGCGATTTTGTTGCAGCAGGTCTCGAGTTTATTTAGATCGCATTGCCTTAGGTTGGTATATATATTGGAGAGGCATAAAGTAGGGTGGAGATAAGGTGCAAATTCACAACTGTAATCCTAGCTGCTTTGGTGAGGAGTTGCTTATTTCTGTATAAGGCTCCTAGTTTTTGGTGGACTTTGTTTATGGTCATGGATATGTGAATGTCAAATTTGAGATTGTTGTCTATTTCAACTCCTAGCAATTTGGTGTGATCTGTTGGGTGGATAGTGGTGTTGTCTTTTGTTGTGATGTTAAAGTGAGAGTTGTTTTGAGTATGTTTGGTGGGTTCGAAGATGAGGAGTTTAGTTTTGTTTGTGTTGAGTATTAACTGATATCGGATAGCCAAGTTTCAACAGAGGAAAAGGCATGCTGTGTGACCTTTTGCAGTTCAGGTAGGGACTGGGCAGAGCAGATGATGGTTGAGTCATCTGCATATTGTATGAGTGTGCCATGTTTGGTGGCAGAGGCTAGATTATTGGTGAAAATAGAGAAGAGTTGGGGTCCAAGGATGGATCCTTGTGGAACACCAATAGAGACAGGTAGTTGGGGAGATATATCATTTTGCCATACAACATATTGGTGGCAGTCAGACAGGTAACTTTGAAACCAGTTGGTGACTGATTGAGAAAAGGGTAGGCTATTGAGTACAGAGAGGAGTTGTTTGTGTGGGACCATGTCAAATGCTTTAGATAGGTCTAGGAAAGTAGCAGAGGAGAGATGGCCATTGTTTTTATGGTGAAGGATAGTGTTAGTAAAAGAGGGTAAGGCAGTGGTGGTGCTATGGTTTGGTCAGAAACTATGCTGAGTATTAGAAAGGAGGTTGTTAGTAAGGAGGTAGTCTGAGATTTGAGAGTAAATGCATCTCTCTAGTATTTTGGAGAGTGGAGATGGAATCGCTATGGGGCAGTAGATGGTTAGATCTGTGGAGGGGCCGCCTTTGTGAAGGGGAATGGTGTGTGATATTTTCCATAGTGTAGGGACGTAGCATTCTGAAAGAGATTGGTTAATCAAGATGGATACTGGGTAGGCTAGGGCGTCAGCCGGAATTTGCAGGAATTAACTTAGGAGGTTGTCTACTGCTAATTTTGTGGGTTTACGTTTAGTTAAGAGTTTTCTTATGTTGGAGGTAGGAATGGGAGAAAATGAGAAGAGTGTGGGGCAATTACTGGGTGAATGTGTGAGGTGTAAGGGAGGGGGTTGTGTTGTCTACCTAGTGATAGTATGGTCTGTGTGAAGTGTGTGTTGAATGAGGTAGCAATATTTTCTGAGGAGTGAGGAATGTTTGGTGTAGGGGTATTGATTTTACCTGGGTGGAGGATGGAGTTTATGGAGGTCCAGAATTGTTTAGGGTTGTGTTGGGAGGAGTTGAGGGCAGACTGGTAGTATTGGATTTTGCCCTCCTTGATTAGCTTTTTGACCCTATTGCATAGTTCTAGGAATTTCTGTCTAGCTGAGCGGGTTTTGGTTTTGTGCCAGTGTTCCATTTTGCAGCACAACAATGCACAAACACTAACAGACTCCAGGAGGAGTTGAGGGCAAACTGGTAGTATTGGATTTTGCCCTCCTTTATTAGCTTTTTGACTCTATTGCATAGTTCTAGGAATTTCTGTCTAGCTGAGCGGGTTTTGGTTTTGTGCCAATGTTCCATTTTGCAGCACAACAACACACAAACACTAACAGACATCTGCTAAACAAAGCAATACCAACTCACAATGAAAATAGACTTGGGATTAAAACTTCTTTGCCCTTGAAACTCACATTCATTGAAACAGCATTGAAACCCACACCACATCCAAAGAAAATGCATCTGGCCAGTGGTGGATAAAGGTTACCTTTGGGCTGTTTTCAAATCATTGGCCCCTTGCACACAAAACAAGAAACATAAATATGATCTTTTCTTTGATACACCTTCCTGACTTTATTAAGTTATATTCCTTGTATAATACAGCAGACTTGTTAGACAGAGCACATTTTAAATTTATTGTTTGAACATTTTTCCAGTAGGCTGTACTGTAGGCAATTAAATAAAATGCATGAACCAATAATAACAAAACTGCCCAATTCAGAACATTTCCATCATAAAAGTCTACTTCCACACCCACACTATAAATAGAATGAGAGTAGTGTAAGCCATAGGCATCTTGCACAGCTTCTCACACTTATCTTCAATTTCAGTTTTTTTGGGGGGGCAAATGGTCAAAAACCAGGGGCACATTTAAAAAATTGCTTGTATAATTTTGGAAAGTTGCTAGAACAAAATGTTGTGTTACCAACATGCATACCACTGGCAAGTCCTGAACCATGGATCATATGCAATACAGTTAGAGCAATATACCACTATGCCAAATCTGCAGTTTCTTGAAAAATAGGAAGACTCAAACTTAATGGCTATCATTTAGTGAATTCAGTTCTCACTTCTCACCATAGCTGTCAACCTCTTAGCACACAAAACCTAGACAGAGCCAACAATGGGGGAATACAAATTCAGTTTTCACCTCTCACTCACATGTCACCATAGCTCTCCACCTCTTAGCACAAAAAATCTGGACAAACAAAGCCAATAATGGGGGTGTACAAATTATGTTCTCACTTCTCTCCATAGCTCTCAACTCTTAGAAGAAAAAACCTGGACAAAGCTCACAAGTGGTGGTGGCTAGGGACTTACCAGGGACACATTTTAAACATTGCTTCTATAATTTTGGAAAATTGCTAGAATAAAATGTTGTGTTACCACCATGCCTTTCACTGGCAAGTCTTGCACCCAGGACCCTATGCACTACAGTCAGAGCAACATAAGACTGAAACTTAATGGCTATCATTTAGTGGATTCAGTTCTCACTTATCACTATAGCTCTCAACCTCTTGACACAAAAAACCTGGACAACGCCAGTAATGGGAGAATACAAATTCAATTCTCACTTATCACTCACCATAGCTCTCAACTCTTAGCACAAAAAACCTGGACAATCAACAAAGCCAATAATGGTGGAATACAAATTCTGTTCTCACTTCTCATCATAGGTCTCAACTCTTAGCATAAAAAATCTGGGCAAAGCTCAGAAATGGTGATGGCTAGGAACTTTAGGCTCTTTTTACCCTGTACCAAAGGTACAGGGTTTGAGCCTGAATACCTCTAGCTACCAGATGTATTATATGGGGGCATTTTTCACACACACACATACACTTACTTGAGGCATTCACACACAGAGTTTGTTTCCTTACGTGAGGCATTCACACTCAGAGTTTGTTTCCTTACTTGAGTTTTGATTCCACAGAACTGCTGCCATTAATCCATTATCTGTTCCCACTCACATTGGCAACCAAGCCAGCCAGAAATTATGTGTGCATGACGTGAGCTCCTTGAGCTCAATTCTGACTGGCTGATAGCCCTGACAGAGCTGACGTGCGGTATTCAAAAAAATAAAAAAAAAAAACAAAAGAAAAAGTCAGAAATGAAGGGATGTCACTCGGGAATTGTGGCACTCCTTCATTTGGATGCCAAAACTCGGTAAAAAACAAGTAATTCAGTATGGTTGGGAGGTATGCTACATATACCCTAGCTTCTACTGGGATGAATGACCCTCAGTTGTCTCTGGCTCTGAGCTAAGGGTGGTGGACCTCACAGAGTTCTTGTAATGTGCCCATGTCCACCCTGTAGTGCTTTACAATTTCCAGGTCATGTAGCATCAGACAAGTTACCCTGGGCTGAACTCTCTCCTCCTTCTGAGCTTAGACCTATTGTCATCATCATCATCATCAGCAGCAGCAGCATTGGCTTCATCCTTTAGCACATACATATGGAGCAAAGCAGTAGCAGCCCCTAGCATTATGTCCCTTTAAAATTTCCTTGTCTCTTCTCCAATGATATTGAAGTTATGACAGCCTCTTTTTACCCGGGACAGTGATCAAGGAGCTACAATCCTCAACACTGACACTGGTGAGAGACTGCCACTAAGACAGGGATGGACTTACACAGTAATTCAAATGCACCTATTTGCATCAAGCACAGTTTTCCTCCCAAGGGCAGTTCCAAGTGCCTGACACATCCACACGTGGATATTTGATTTTCACACACACACACACACACACACACACACACACACACACACACACACACACACACACACACACACACACTCACACACTCCTGGGAAAGGCTGACACAGATTTACTAGCTGTGCCCCTTTATACCAGACAATAAGTTAATGCTACCACCAGCCAGTCACTGTCAGGATCTTACAAGTGTATTCAACTATACTGAGTAAAATCAGTGCTAACATAAATGGTAGAGTGTAAGCCAAGCAGCAAGGCTTTTTGGAGTGGCCAAGGCATCACTAGAATAAGCATAAGTGCTATTGAGATGTTAAAATAAATTTCTAAAAGTTCAGCCAAAATAAAAGTTGTAAAAATATTTAATACTAAATAATAACACAGGAAACATGAAAATATTAAAAATTAAAGTGCAATAAATATCAGAGGTTCAATCACAGGAGAAATAAAAATATCATTGTGGGAAAGGTTTAAGCAAATGCAGAAAATCAATACTTAGCTAATCTCACTGTAATTCCTGGCTGTTTAAAGAAGAACTGTGCCCTAGCTAACTTAATTAGTACAGCAAGGCAAGCTTGCATATTGAGTTGCTTACTTCCAAAAGGAAAGGTGATGATCTTCCCCATAAACTGAACTCAGCTAAACTGAATGTGACAACTATGAAAGAATTTTATATCAGGTTCTAAAGAAAAAAAAAAAAGCTGATCTGTGAGTTCCATCCCCTCAGTGGTCATTACAGAATGACATCACATTTGATCACATGACTCTGGTAGAGTACAGATTCAGAGCTTTTACAATCTGTTGCAGTATTTGAAAATTATAGAATTCTTTCTTTAAACATAAACTTTTAATCAGTTATAGTAACACTGTTGATACATTTTTAACATAACTATCTCTACAAGTCAGTGTGATAATCAAATGACAGAAAACCATCCACAAAACTCCAGCCAACCATGCTGGCACAAGTCACACATGCACTTCCCTATTCTCTCTGGCACAGATGACAACTCACATTGCCATAAACATATTCAGGAAAAAAACAGAATGGAGGCTACATGGATGCTTTCTAGCTTGGTGAATTTTTATTTATTTAAAATGTGTTGACCAGGAAAGTCCAAATTGGACAGAGCCTATTTTCAGTGGAAGGCTGGAGAGAAACACTCCAGACACATGTCTTTGGAATGAGAGAGGAAATCAAAGTACCCAGATGAAACTCATGCAAATGCAGGGAGGACAAGCAGACTTTGCACAGAAGGTACCCCAGCCAAGATCTGAACTGGACAACCTCTTGCTGTGAGGTGACATTAACTGCTGCACCACTGCACCACCCACAGTGCTGAAAATCACCTACTTATGCATAATTAGCACCTATGAAACACACCTGCTGCTTAACTGAGTGTGTTAACTCTGTTGCTGCTCATTAGTGCACAATGCACACCTCCACACCACTGCGCTCCCCCTGTACATGTAAATAAGTTATACACAGACAATATTGTTATTACTTTCCCCCATTCCAGTGATATCAAGCAAACACTGGGCACAAAAAATGATTTAAGGTTTGCACACCTTGTATTAGAACCCAGGACAATCTGTAATCCAGCCCTACACATACACATGCTGCCAGAGGAATAGTTATATGTCAAGCCTGGAGAAACCTGCCATTCATTCCTTCATTTCTTGTGACTGCTCTAAGCAGTATATCATGCAAACAATTACAAAAATAATTAAAAATAACTTAAAGCAGACAGAGATGACAGATTTTAACAAAACGAAATAATAAAGAGGTTGAAACACAACTTGTGAATTGTGCACTGCTTACATGCACTTTTACCCTTCACAGACTTAAGTGTACACCTCTCTAAGTACAACCTGACCCCCCCCCCCCCCAATGTCATAATTCACTATTTCCATCCATTGAAAACAAACACTGTGGAAGTACCTATGTGAACTGAACATCCCTACATAGTTACAATTTTGTGATTCAGCAATTCTGAGTTTGGCCTCATTTGCATCTTCTCCATGCTGACAACCCTGAATCCACATGGTTGGTGGTGGTGTTGGCAGGGAATCTGAAGGAGAGCCCAATACTGTAAACAGAAGGGAGGGTATTACTTTGCTATATATCTGCACAGAGGAATACAGTTTTTGATAAAAGTTTACTTTTTTTCCATCAGCTACATACTGCATATGCACACATGACAGTATGAATGGTCTGTTTCATGGGGTTTACACTTCCAGCTGTCTACATTAGCTACAAATATATTCTTCATTTGGGGTGGGGGAGGGAAGCTACATTTATGTCATGGC
>NC_056727.1:1030041514-1030056514 GCF_019279795.1 Protopterus annectens | reverse complement strand
ACTCAACATTCATCCTGATAACCCTGTTTTTTTTTTCTGTTTTATGTATTTTTCTTTATCTAAAAAAGATATGATGCAGTATGTTGCTGTCAGTGTTCAGTTTTTAACAATAAAATCAACCAGCAACTTTCTTCCACCAACAATCCAAGAGAGGCAGAGATTTGATTTTGCTTGTCTTTCATCATAAGTTAGTTTTATATTCAGAGATATTCATTTATGGTCTAATAGAAAGTTATACTATTAATCATAGCACAAGGCATACTCAGAGAAATGCAATTATCTCTGATGTTCAGTTACATGACACAAGCCTTTCAAAATGTTGCTTTTTCATCAGATCCATTTAATTTGATCTTTTATGCTTAAGTAAGTAGAGTTTCTATTCTTTGACATAGTATACAATGAAAAGTTTGATAAAGGTATTGGTAATATAGTCCATTAAAGCTCTGAATAAACCTATTATTTTATTCACTGCTTCTGGAAATAAGTCACCGTTAAGGCTTATTTAGATTTACTTTAGCAAATGATTGCACAGGGATCTTTCATGTTTGAGCATATAATGAAGAGCATATTTGCAAAGGGTAATATGATATATGACATTTATTATTGTATGTCAGTTTTTTTTTAATTCTGTCCTAGTTTCATATAATGAGGGTGCATATAAAGTTGGAATAAATGTTAAACTAAAAATATTGACTTGTGATAATTAATGCTATGTAATGGCACTAGCCTCTTCTGTATATTCCATCAATTTTAAATGTCTAATCGATACTAATGAAGATTTGCATATCTGGTTGAGAAAAACTTTATGCTTGTGTCCCTGAGTATAATACTGTCTATCTATATATCTGTCTTGCTCTCTATATATCTGTATATCAAACTTTGTCATCATATTCCACTTGCATAACCCTTAAAATCCAGTTTCTAGGTATTTAACTTTCAGTTTCTTGGGGTCAGTCATGTCTATTCAAGATTTAACTGCATGGCTCAAACACTGTCAAGTTCAACAATGAAAGTAATGTCTGCAGACAAATATATGTTGTCTTTACAGTTATTTAAAAGGTATAATTAGTTGTGTTATATGTATGTCTTGTCCTTCATCTTTTGTATACAAGCATTTGAATCTTGTCTGTAGTACACTTACATATGCAGAAACTACTATTATCTCTTGTGTCTAAATAAAATATACTGGTGCAATGTGAGATCTACAGAAATTCAGAGTTTTTGTTTCATTACTGATCATTGATATCTGTTGAAATATACGGTCATTTTTTTATTTAAGCTGCGGGAATTATGCTGATCTCAGCAGTTAGACAATTTGGAAAAGTTTTCAAGCATGTAACTGTATTACCTTATGCACGTAGCATGTTGTGCTCTCCAACACCCCGGCTTGGTATGTAATCCTTGTACTTCAGCATTTCTCAATTTCTGCATAACACGTTAACATATTTGGTTTATTCTATGTAAAGTAAAAAAAAAAATCTTTGGAATATTGCATTCCATTCCTTTTTTCTGCATAAGTGTTTTAAGCTCTAACAGAAACATTTATTTTATAAATTATCTTGATACAGTGCTTCCCTACAAACATACACTACTGTAAGTTTGCTTCATACTTTTAAACAGTTATTATACACATTTCCATATATGTAAGGTGTGATGCATTCTAGTATATCAAAACGTGTTTAATGTATAATTGACTGCAACAGAAAACATAAAGATTTATAAAAAGTGGAAATATAAAGAAAATATTATTAGAATCTGTAATATAAAGATTCCATTTTCACATACATGATTCTGGGTATAGTTTTGACACGACATATTAATCTGATATTCTGCTAATAAAATTCAAAGCACAGATTGCCTCATTCTCACATGGAATCCCTTATTTCTTGGTACTCATTTAAATTGTTAATACTTGCAATACTGAGTCCTGGAATGTGAAGGTGAAATTACCAAAGATATGGACTTGCATATATTTAATCCGTGATTGTCATTTTTTTAGAATATTCCATCTGTTCCCAGGTATGGTGATCTCAGAGTTGGCATATAAGTTTGAGGTGTGTAGTGGACTTGCACTCCATATCAGAGGATGCAAGGTGCCAAGCCCTTCTACAAAAAACAGAAGTTTAATGAAAAAGAGTTACATTTGGTATCTGCCCTTCTCCTGTATTTTTGGCATGTATTTTTGGAGTTTTGGCACTTGTAAGTCCTAACATTTCACTGCAAAGTCTATTTTTCATCTCAAAATATAAACAAAAATTACCAGTACTCAGCTGTAATTTCAAGAGAAAGTTTCGTTAGCACTTCTACTCTATAAAAAAATCCTGTAGATACAGTAAATGATTACGATGAAACAGACAAATAATAATTGAACATATTTATGCAGCATAATTTTATGTCAGTGTTCTGCATGGCCTTAAAAACAGATAAAGAATATCACCGTTTCTTTAAACACATGAATGTCACTTTAGTGATGTCACACTGCCCCACCCTATCAGATAGACATGACGCCTCAGCTTAAATCTTCCTTTATGTTTCAATGCATGATCCGTTTTAATGTTAGCCAGTAGTTGTATTCCCTAATTTTCCCAGCTTATGCTCCCGCAAGTACTGTCAACTAGTAGTACTTAAAGTGAGAGAAGCTTAGCATCTCTAACACTTTGCAATGGATTTCCTGGCAGTAGTCAGCATAATCATAAATAAACTAAAGCCATGATACTCTGTGAAGAGAACAGAGAGAACAATGCCCTATTAGATCCAAGATGACGTTTCAATACTGAATCAGACTCTGTTATTCTACAGCATATCCTGAAGATATACTATGGACCTTTCTCCCTATTTTCACACTTCTATCTGTCAGGAAATAGAAATAACTGTGCAAGTCAAATGGAGTCAATAAAGCTCTGCACAAATATTACAATCCATATAATTTTTGTGTAGTGCTATGAAGTAATCAAGCTGAGTTTCCTCAGAATGATGACCTTTTCTTCCAGGTGACCTACTTCACAATTTACTGCATGAATTTGCTCCACATCTACTAATGACATTCAGGAAAAGCTTTTGTTACAAAACCATGCACTCTGGAAGAATATCTTTCAGGTACCATCTTTCCTATATCTGCCTTATTCATTACAGTTGTTTATTTATTTACTATACTGACATTTTTTTTTACCACATTACACTTACTAGGCCAATGGTTTCTTTTCAGGGGAGACCAGAACTGACGTTCATACTGACTAGAGGAAATTTCCACCTCTTAGTGCAAGAAATCTGGACAAACCTACAATAATGGGGGGGACAAAGGCCCAGAAATAGGGACAGATTTTAAATATTGCTCTTATAAACTTAGAAAGTTGCTAGAGTAATTATACTTTTGTTACTATGCACTTTCTGAAGGATATAAAGTCTGAAACTCAAAAGTATGCCATTATTTAGTGACTTCAATCCACAATGATTTGCAAGGAAACCGCACATTTTATGAGGAACAAAACAAAACTATGAGGCAAAAATCTGGGCATTATTTGAAAATTTGGTCAGTTGAGAGGTATGCTGGGAACTTCCCATACTCTTCTTTGGCCACAGGGTGGCAGCACAGAGCTCCATCTATGGTAATGTTTTTCCAAGATGCAATAGCAAAGGAGAAGGCATGTACTGAGTGGACTCTTCATAGGTTTCTAGGTTCATAGGAGGTTACTAGCCTAATGGCCCTAGGGCCTTTAGAAGTCTAACCATGTAAAAACCTGTGTATCCTAAGTGACCATCCAGTTGTCAAGGTTGAGCTTAAATAGGGTCATTGAAGAGCTCTGCTTCACGTAAAGTGAAGCTTATTCCAGAGAAATGGCAATCTTTAACAGTGTGCATTCTATCAGTGAGCCAATTGGCTACCCATCTAGTGATGTATGGGTTAATCCCCAGATGGGAGAGTTTCTCAATGATCCATGAGATTGGTATTGTGTCAAAAGCCTTGGCTAAATCAAGATAGGTGGTATGTACTGCTTTGCCTTTACCCAGGGCTTTGGTGAAATTCTCAACAAAGTCTATAAGGTTTAATAAGCAAGATCTACCCTTGACAAAACCAAACTAGGTCAGATCAAAAGTTTGAAGATTGTCTGTGTCCTTGTTGATAAGGTCCATGATGAGTCTACCAATGGTCTTGCAGATAAGGCTGGTTAGACTTATGGGCCAATAGTTTCCTGGGTCAGTTGATGGATCCCCTTTGTGTAAGGGGATTACTGTTGCTGTTTTCCACTCTGCCAGAACAAAGCCAGTGTTCAGGCTATGATTAAGGAGAGTGTGCCAAGTGGTTCTGCTAGGTCTTGTTTTAGATTGTTTAGTAAGCAACCTGGGATGTTATTTGGTCCCATAGAGGCCGTGATTTGGGCCTTGGAGAGTGCTTGCATGATCTGCTCTTTGGGGATACTCAGTAGTAGAATGGTGTCAGGCATGCTTTGGCGTATGGCTGATGGGGATGGGGGGGTGAAGTTATTGCCAAATCTGTCAGCTAGCAGGTTGGCAATTTCCTCAGGTTCCATGTGAGTGGTACCATCTACTATACGCTCAGCACACAGCTAGGCATTTCCTTTTAGGCTTTAGATGTAGTTCTAGAATGCCTTATGATTGTCTTTAGCTAGGGGTCCTAATTAAGTCTCATAACTAGCCTTAAAGAACTTTACATGATATCTGACTTGCTTGTTCAAGCTATGGAGGGTATTCTTCATCTGTTGAGTAAGTTCCTTCTTGTTATTAGATATCAGTTTCTTTCTTTTGTCATATAACTTATTTATAATTACAGTCCACCAGGGTGGTGTGTTTTTTTCTGGAGGACCTGGTTTTACTCCTGTTGTTAAGACTGTTGCAGAATATTGAATTATAGAAAACAGATTTTATAAGACAGAAGACTGTCATTACAGAATTAGAAAAAAGAAGTCTGGAAACCACAGTGTTGACGAAGATGCTAAATCAAGATGAACTGAATGTCGATGAGGAAATAAGTTAGAGTACTAAGATAGATCACATGCAAGGAGAAGTAACAGCAGAGGCACTGTCAGATCAATTGGGAACAGGAACTAGATTACCAGAATATGCAAACAGCAGCTTGGAGTATACTTAGTCAGCAGAGTAGCTGGTTTTAAAAGCATGACCCTGCAACAAAGTTTTGCTGTGAGCAGTAAAAAAAAAATTATATGCAAAAATGGTACACAAAGGAAAGAAAGATGCTGTGTCTGAAGATAGACTGAGGCAAGGGCAACAAAACCAGAAGGGAGGACTACTGCTAAGAATCAAAACAAAGAACAGTGATACGTTTAACTGGTATGAAGTTATGCACAGTATTCTTTTACCTTTGGGGTATAAAGTACAGGATATAACAATGTTAATACACTTAGGAACAAAAGACTTTGTGAGGACACTTTTGAAACTTTTACTTTCCACGAAAAATTCTGAATGAAATGGAGAGAGAATTCATTTGCACCATTGGAATCCATTTGTTAAGGTTCTATTTGAACAGAGTTAGTGATGAACTCTGTTTTACATGGATGGAAGCCTATTTCATAATGCAGGGATCCTTTGGGGCACCTGTCAGTCTCTCCATCATGTTCTGTTTATGTCACAAGTGAAGTTCAGATCCCTGGATCTAGTGTTTCTGGTGCTCTTTCTTTTGCACATGTGCAATAGATCCATTAGTCCTGGGTATGAGGAAGCCCTGTATGCCTAACAAAGATCCTCTGTCAGCAGCCTGTAGGAGACTGAATACAGAGACAGAGCCTTAGACAATCAGTGTAGGACTGGCTGTTCATGAACTGAATTTTCCTGGTCAGAAATCTTTGTGAGTATTCCAGCTGTTGCAAATATCTGATTAGATGCATGCCAAAGGGTGCATTGTATTCAATGATAGGTCTGATAAAAGATGAGTAGAGTCATACTATAACTTCCTCGCTATACCAATATCTGTAAGTTGGACAGCATTGAATGATTTTCTTATTATCTTACCTACATGTTGTTCAAAGGCCAGATTGCTGTCGACATATTTTGCTGGATCACTTAGTACTGAGTCAACATTTGGGGGGTGTTTTATCAATGGAGTAATTAACTTGGGTTGACAGTTTTCCAAGGGGCATTATAATGCATTTTTTGGCATTGGGTTTTAGACCATGGCTTTGACACCAGTCATTAATCTCTTTTAAACCCACTTGCAAGATGCTAATATCTTGGGGGGCATCTATAGTAGCTCCTAATTTACAGTTATCTGTGAATGTGTCGAGCTTGAGGCCTTGAACATCAACCCTGACTTCTGGAATGAACCCAGTGAGGAGCTTCACTGGTGAATGAACTCTTAATGGAAGTAGTATCAACAATCCTGATTTTATGGGTCCTTTCTGTGAGCCATACAGTTATCCAGTGAGTTATGTAAAGATTTATGCATAGCTCAGAGAGCTAGTCAACAAATCCTGAGTGAGGTATTGTATTGAATACCTTAGACAGGTAAAGGTACACATTATGCACTGTTATACTCTTGTCTATTGCTTTGGTGACCCTCTCAAAAAGTCTACCAGGTTTAGTAGGTATGACCTTCCCTTAACAAATCCACATTGATGTAAGATTATTTTCTGTAGGTTGTCAATGTTATTGTTTATCATTTCCGTGATAATTCGAAGAATCCACTCCTTCTTCTGGCACTTCAACCTACATATATATATATATATATATATATATATATATATATATATACAGAAGCACTTTGGAACAAAGAAATACAGAAACGTCGAATTTCAGTATCTTGAGATCAAAGTGTCAAATATGCAGATGAGCAAAACTGCAGAACATCAAACCCAGAAATGTATAACCCACTGTATTGACGGTGCGTTAGGTAAATGTGGTGTTTTTAAGGGTTTTGGGGAGGGTTTGTGAGTGTGTCTGGGAGTGTTAGGTATGGGTTAGGGTACGTAGATGAGAGTGTGAGTGTGTCAGTGTTGACAGTGTGATTTGTGTTTGTGTGACGAGGATGTGGAATGTATGTCAGTGGGTTTTGTGTGTGTTGGTGTTTAGTGTGACCTCGGACTTAGTATATATAAGTAGGGGGGGGGTGTGATGGGCACAGCCTCCCACATGGGGAGTGCAGGGGGAGCTTGCCCACCTGCTTACAGTAAGGGTGTGTGTGTGTTTGTGTTGTTGTGTGGAGGTAGGTATACTTGTGTTTGTATGTGTGCTTTAACGGTCATGGTTTGGGGTTTCGAGGTTTTGGTTTTCATTTTTTTTTGTTTTTTGGCTTTATATTCTCGAAATACTGAAATTCGATATTTCAGTATTTTCAGATTATAAAGTGAATCCATACACACACACATATCATGTATAAATATTTATATATATATATATATATATATGTGTGTGTGTGTGTGTGTGTGTGTGTGTGTGTGTGTGTGTGTGTGTGTGTGTATGTGTGTATAGATATATATATATATGTGTGTGTGTGTGTATATATATATATATATATATATATATATATATATATATATACTAAACTGCAACAAGCAAGCAGCTGCAACAGTTGATACCCCACACAGAGGAGTGCTGTAGTGCACAAGTTTCACTTAAAAAAAATATATATATTTTTTTATTTTTAAACTATAGCAAACTGATTGCTGCAATGTGGCAAGCTTCAGTTAGCTTATACAACACATGGAGCACTACAGAGCTCAAGAAAGAAAAGAAATAATTTTAAACTGTAGCAAGTTTTCTGTTAAGCAACTATTTTTGCTAACAGTTGTGACAGTTTAGACCATGTACAGAGTGCAACACTGCTCAGGTTTGACCATAAATGCAATGCCAGCTTTTAAAAGTCATTATGCATTAAATAGCATTCAGGATCAAACACAAAAGCACGTAGAAGGCACAAACCACACAGGAACATAATGGATCCAGGAACAGAAAACAGCAACACTGTAGTAAATTTCCAAATAATTTCTTTGTCCACAAGAACAAAGATTAAGCGCTTTCTTATAAGTACTTCATCAGAATCATAACACTAAACACATTCAGCACTCTTAAATACCCCACCCTTAAAACCCTAACTAATGAAAATAACAAATACATTAACCCATACTATGACTGTTAAAAATGTGATATGAAATATGACCCATCAAACACTTGAGACTCATTTGATGTTAATAATATATATTAATATATTTATATCAAAACTAATTCAAATGTATAAAATTCATAAAAATAATTTTCATAAAAGTAAGCAAATAACATATATACATATTAAAACAGGTTTTTAGCCTAAGAAATATATGTGGAAATTCCATGGCCTCAAGCTCAATGACAAAAAGTGCATTGTCATCCCCTTTGGTAAAAACTCTGTACCCATGAGCTACCACATAGGTGATAGTCTACTTAACACCGGAAGTGTGATAAGAGACCTTGGGACACAGATGGACAGTAGTCTCTCCTTTGATAATCACATTGCCACAGTAGTCAGGAAATCCTTCTACATGGCACACCTCATCACAAAAGGATTCTCATCCAGAAAAAAAAGAGGTAATTGTTCCCCTCTACCCATCACTCATTAGACCCGTTATAGAGTACAACTCCCCTTTTGGTATGTACCTCACAAGACATCTACAACAACTGGAAAGGCCACAGAAATACCACACAATGAGGATTACCGGCCTCAAACAGATGACCTACACAGACCGTCTCAAAAAACTCCAGCTTTACTCTGTCGCATATCGCCTACGCAGAGGTGATCTCTGCCTAACATACAAAGCTATGTCAAACCCAGAGCTATTGGACATGCTCCACTTAAAGAAATCCCAATCCCTCTGAGCTACACGTTCTAGGGACCTAAACCGTGTCACCACAATAAATAGAACATGCTGGAGGGATAGATTCCTGTCCAGAGACTTCCCATACTCTGGAATAAACTACCTATCTATATCAAACAAAGCTCCTCATGAGCACTCTTCAAGAAAAATATTGATGTTTGGATAAGAAATAGGAAATTCACCCCCGGGAACACTTCTGTGGCTCTGCTTGACAGTGGCACAGGAAAATAATTTTCTTGGGTGATAAAAGCCAGGGTACCTTTTTGGGGTGGCTTGTATAGGCCCTAGGGCCGATAGCCTAGTATCTACCTATGAACATATGAACCTATGAATCATACCACATATGATTTCAAGTTTAAAATGCTAACTATAGAGTTACTTTCTTTCAAACCTGGGGGGGGGGTAGCACTTGAGCCTCAGTTGCCACCTCAGCTCCTTGGTTTCTAACGGATCTTCCCAGGGTCCCCACCTGAGGTCCCTTTGTAAACGTTCCAAAACAAAGAAACTGAAGCTGTGGTACTTATGCTCACTAATGTGCTTGGCCAATGCATTTTTTATATCCCCCATCCTGATGTCCAATCCATGCTCATTCATACACTCCTTGAACTTTCTCTTAGGTTTTCCCACATAGAAACATTCACATTTTCAGCATCTGGTGACATATAGAACCCCCACCAAGTTACAATTACTGTGAATCTTTGAAAAAAATGTTAAAATGATTCACTGTGACACAATCTCCTTCAAAGACCATTTTGCATTGAGCACAATTGCCACACCTATAAGTTCCCCATTTTTTATTTGTAAACTCCAATCCATGGTCAAAAGTGCCCTGTTCCAAATGATTCTTTAAGGTTTTTCCTCTCCTAGATATGATTTGGGGTTTTTGGTTTGCCACCATACTCATTTAGTTAAAATGGGAAAAATGTGCCAATATTTGTAAATAATGTTTCTAATGTGGGCAGCCTCATTGCACTATTGTATAATAAAAGCTTCTTGTAAATCCAACCTACTATTTGTACCACCTCTCCTGAAAGAATTGCTCCCTGAAACTTCATGGTAACAAATAAAGGGAATAATCTCTCTCATTTGCCTTTTGACTGTTGTATCCCTACACAGCTGCATGACCATCTTAGTAGGGTACCCTCTGCTAGAAAATATGTGTCCTATTTTCTCACATTCCTTGTTAAAGGTTTCCCAACTTGAAACCATACGGGCTAGATGGATGTATTGCCCCTTGATGATACCAAATTTTTGATGGGAGGGGTGGCTACTTTCAAAATGTAATATACTGTTGCTGTAGGTTGGTTTCTCATATATGGTGGTAACCCATCTTTTGTTCTGTATATCCTTGGACATGGCAACATCTAAATAATTCATATTAAAGGGGTTGCATTGATAAGTGAAGCTCATAAAATGGGTAGATGCATTTATAAACTTAATAAACCCCTCATTTTCACTCACTTCACTATTCCACACAATAAAAATGCCATCCAAAAATGGGAGATACAAATTCCAAGGTGTTCTCTCAAAATGTGGGAATAAAATGTGTCTCTCCCATTGTAACAATACAATATTTGCAAAAGTGGGGGCACATGAAGCCCCCATTGCATCCCCTTTTCTTTGTCTATAGTACTGACCTTTCAGATAGACAAAGTTATACTTTAATACCAATTCCATGCACAGAACAAGAACATTAACAGTGTTATTATCCAGGCTAGTACACTCACACAAGAAGACATGAAACAATTCTAATCCCACATAATGTGGAATGGTATTGAAGAGTTCAACCACATCAATTGTAACAAAAACACAATGTTCATTAAATTCAACATTTTTCATTTTCATGAGAAAATCCCAGGAATCTCTACAAATATGGTCAAAGGACCCTAAACAGTCCTTTAAAATAGTATCCACATATTTGCCCATGCAGTGGGTTTTAGATTTTCTCACATTAACAATGGGCCTCATTGGTGGATCAGTGGTGCTCTTGTGTATCTTTGGTATACCAAAGATACATGGTACCACTGTGTACCTGACCTGGAAATAATCAAAAATATCAGGTGTAATTTCCCCCTCATCCAACATATCTTGGAAATAAAAATCAATATGTTTGTATGCCAAGTTAATAATGTTGATGGAAGTCTCTTCATACATGTCACTATTGTTGACATGACATGTCATTTTTGATAAATATTTCACCTTACTCATGATAATTGCCTCACCCTCTTGTCGGGTTTCATAACCCTCAGTTGTTTGTTTCCAGAAAGTTATTTCAATAAACTGGACTCAACAGCATTCAAATTCCCCTATCACTGCAGGAGCCCTTCTTCACAAGGCCCATGAACTCAAACTCTACAAGTTTCTCAAAAATAATCAAAGGAAGGGGCAAAGGGGGGTTAAACATACTGCTTCTCTTAATAATAACCCTGACATCAACCCCCACTTCCTGAAACAAAATCTTGAAGTTGAGTTTCTAGAAGAATAATTTCAAATCAATTAAAAGGCCATCAATCCTGACCTTAGCTGAGGGTACAAAATGGTGTCCCCTGCTCAACAATTTCACATGTTCAGTATTGCAAAACTCATTACTGTAATTGTACACAACAAAGTCACCTGTTCTATTGCTGACAGACTTTACAGTACTAATTTCAGGACTTTTTTCATTTCCCTTCAAGTCCAGGCCTTCTTCTTCCAACACTAGTTCATTTTCTGAGCTGCAATCCAATAAACTGCTGGCTGATTTATCAAATAAATCTGAAAAAGATGACTTACTAGAAGACAGATTGCCAAATGTCTCAAAATCATTCAAACTACCTCTCACCAAGTCCGTGCAAACACACTCAATATTCTCCGTTCCCACCAAGCCTAGTTTTGGTTGTACGGCTGCCTCGTATACTGGGGGTTCCCTTGCTGATATCCCCAGCCTTGGTCTATCAGGGAGCATATCATCCAGGGCAATTGCCTACTTTCTCCCTGTCCTAGTTCTGCTACTGTATATAAGAGAAAAAAGCACAGCATGTAGTGGGTTAATACTGCTTTTTTGTGCCAGGGTGAAGTGTCAAAACCTTTTTCATTCACTTTTCAATTTATTTTTTTAAGTTGTATTTATTATGTAATGCTCCCCTAGTGTCTAGAGGGGGTGCACAGAATCAGTGTCCTTGGTGGGAGGGTGCAGGGTTTGAATCTATTTTAGTGCCTTAAAGGCACACTGATGATAGTATCCTGCATGTCTAGTGTTCCCTGTACCCAACCCATATCTGTATTATTTATTTTCGAAGTGCCTTTATGGTACATTATGAATAACCCTTTTGTCTTGTGCCCCTATCACATGTGTTGCAAATGCCATAAAAGTATGATTGCAAACAATAATCCTTGGTGTCTAGCATTCCCTTGCCCTTGTGCCATTAAAGCACTATTGTGAAAAGTTATTCCTGTTGTCTAGCATTCCACCAACTGTCGCTATGATAAGTGCTATTAAGGCATGACTGCAAAGCGTAATCCCTGGTGGCTAGTGTTCTTCCCCAACCACATCAGTTATAACTGTCATTAAGGCATGATTATAAAGTATAATCCCTGGTGGCTAGTGTTCCCCCCACCCATTCATTGTTGGCCAAAGGGAGGGCGCAGTTATGAGAACCCCTACCTCCACTGCTCCCATACACACACATTCATTACACAGACACACACATATAAGGACATACACACATCTAGGTAATCTGCCGCCATGAACCCCATTGTTGTGACTTCTCAGGCTGACACACACTCACACATCTACTTGCATATGCAGACTCACACATACACACAATCACATACAGCCCTAAACTACCTATCCACTAATCTCCCTGGACTTGCATCTATCATAATGGTTGAACATAAGCTTTTGGCTGTGTTTATTACCATGAGCAGCCAGGCGCGTCCATTAAAATTTATGGAGTTGAGTGATCCTCTGAATCACTCAGCCGTGTAAATGCTTTACCATATATAATTTTAGGGTAGCGCACATGGCTAATTAGAATATGCCTATTCCCAGAATGCCTTATTTGCATTTAGCATAACCATGGAGATAGCTCACTGCAATATTGTATGTCTTTGCATTACAACACCATGGTAGTGTTGTCTCTGAATGTGGAAAGATTACCATAAGATGTACAGCTCATGTACACCTCATTGTAACCCCAGCCTATTGTTTTTTTAGAATGCAAAAGAAAATGAACATTTTTGGAGAAGTTTTAAAAAGCAATGTAAAGGGGAAGGATGTAAACATATAATGAGAGATATGCCCCTGGATTTACTATTCCTCTGTGCAGGACTAGCTTAGTCCTGCACGGAGGTGGCCGTTTAGGAGCAGGATGCCAGCATGCCATGCATAGTAATGAGGCCCACTGCCTGGGCTCCTAATCTTACATGGAGCATGTAAGAGTGCAGGGGGCATGTCTGAGAGCAGAGCTCTCAGAATATACATGCCCCTTCAATGAAGAACAGCAGAATAATTGGCTAGGCTTAAAATGGCTCATAAGGGCAGTTAGCTTAGTACTAATCTATGAACCTATGAACCTATGAAGAAATGAGCAAGATAGCTCACAGGTGTCCGTATATCCCCACCAACAGTCCCCCTCATGTACAACAGCAAAAGTATACGGCCATAAAATGAACAGACCCGTGCAGCTTTTTTTAAAAAATCCGATGAAAGCTAACCGTAGGTGCATGGGTGTGCCCACCGCTTAGCTACTGTTAATGCAGCTTAAATGGCTGAAGAGGATAACAAAGAAGATATATGCAAATGCAGCAGCATAGCAATAGTGTAGTGGGCAGAGCATTCACCTTACGAGCAGGCATTCCTGGTTCGAGTCCCACTGCAGCACATTTCATTTCCATGGCAAAGCATGTTATGACTAATATTTATGTTGCATAACTCACTATATAACATATAGTCATGAACTGGAGTACTGCAGTAAATGCATATGTGAAGTGTCAGTATCATAATGAATAAAGCACTAGTAAGCAGGTTTAAGCACCAATAAGCAGTAGTAAGCATATTTAAGCACTAGTAAGTGGGTTTAAGCCCTTTTGCACGGGGGTAAGCAATGTGCACACAGGTTAACCAATCCTGAAGCTAACTCTCTGTAAGCATATGTAACCGGAGGTTATCACTGCTTACTCTCGTGCAAACCCATGCAAGCCCACTTATAAATGCTCAAAAGTACCTTAATCACTCTGTAGCCAATGGCTCTTGTTCTACCCACAACAAAATAAACAGCCAAGCAGGTCTTGATCCCAGGACCCTACACACCATAGTCACAGTAATGATCCACCAAGCCATCACAGAAGTACAGAAGAATAAGGTATCAGCAAACAAGTCTTCACCATAGTAAAATCAAACTGAACCTGCAAAAGGAATCAGTATACAGACATATATGCCTAAACCCACTAAATAACATAAATATGTGAACTGGAGTACAGCAGTAAGCCCAGAAGTCAGGTGTAATTGTAACAGAGTGTTGAAGTCCCCAATAAAACACAAGGACCCCATACAGTGTACGTACACATGAATCATGGATACTAGAAATACATATAAGGTGTAATGAATAAAAAATCAATGCCAAAAAGAAATTATAATGCAAAGTCTAATGTAGGCAACACTAAGCATTGCACAGGCCAGCTTAGCAGGTGTAAGCAATGTGTAGGTTAGCTAACTCAGTGTGCTGAGAGGTATACCAGTTTAAACAATGCCAACCCTAGATAAGCAGGTTTTCCCATGGGCTAGCATTTTCAAAACTAGCCAATCATGGAAACATGTGGGAAATCATCTCTTCTTAAACCCAAGAGGTGGGAATACATTTCATAACTGGTTGTAGCTTACCCTTGCAGGCACCATGTCAGGAAGGGGAGAAGTGTGCGCTTTCGGGCACAGCGTTGGTGCATCCAGGAGTCCAGAGTCATGGCAGAACTCCTTGTCAAAGATCATGATCAGAGACTGCTTCAGAGCCAGTACCAGGGCTCCCAATATAAGGCGGAGGCCTGGGACTGTCTCGCCCATGACCTCAACAGTGCCACTGGCATACCCCAACTGGTGTGCAGGTCAGGCATCACTATGCCGACCTGAAGCGGCATAAAAGGGAACTCTTGGAGCAGTGGATCCAAGAGGATAGAGCAGCAGAGGATGTGCCAGTTGTGTGTAAGT